>NC_059505.1:40321719-40625826 GCF_914767665.1 Harmonia axyridis
ATAATTTATTATTGAATAAGTTAACCTGTGAATATTTGAGATGTTTTTGTTGAATGTATGATATGTCTTGATGCACACAGGTAAAACATACTCAGAATCCCGTGCTGATACCTTTATACCCTAAATGCTCAGCTCCGTTTATTCTGAAACAAAGTAATAATGATAACAATATAATATTGTCTAAAGATTGGTAAAGTCTTAGGTTGAATACATGAGTAAACCATATAATAAACAAGAAACGAATTTAATTCAGCTTCAGTATATCTTTGAATGTTTTTTATGTGTGGTCAATCGTAAGAAATTTGGAGATCTTTTGGATTGTCAGTTTTTTGTATGTATATGTTCGTTGGTTGCTTAGTTCTACTTATATCATTATTTGATTATGAAATTTAGATGTCTTGTTATTAATAACTTATTATTGAATTACCTGTGAATATTTGAGATGTTTTGGTTGAATATAAAAATCGTCTTGATGCACACAGGCAAAATATAATCAGAAACCCGTGCTGACATCTTTATCAAACAATAGATAGTCAGCTCCGTATTTCTGGAACATTTTTGCATGAAATTTTTGTGTTATATTCAACTTCAATTCAGTTTTCCTTGAGCAATGTGCATGTTTGTCCTGAATAGTTTTTTTACTGTAATAATTCTAGGAAACACTGAGCAAGTAAAATCGAAAGCTTTTCTTTGTCATAAGATAATATAGATATCGGAACTTTTAAATCCAGCAAATCGATTAAATCTACTTGTGAATCTCGTAAAAGTAAAGATATATTAATTGTTTTGACAATTACGAACGTTTAAAAGTTTGGATATCGTTGCCAGGAAAAATACTAACGATAAAATAAATCGATATTGAATTCACTACACTGAATTAAAAGTAATGACTCTACATTTTTTAAATTCGCTTAGTGTGAACATTGATTCAGGTAGGTTTGTGAGTATTCAATTAAATTCACATTGTTAGGTTAGGAATTCAACGATCTAACAAAAAATGGCGAAAAATGATACAAAAGCTTCTCTAGAATTTTCTCTGTTTCAATTTTCGTTTTGCAACCAGCAATTTTTTCGTTCTATGAGAATTAGTAATCGGTTAAGTAAATCTCGTGGAAAATATCACGATAATGAGGGACCCTAGTTACAATAATATTGTCGATAAAGCGAATTTACAGTTGAAATAATGACATTCCGTCTGGGTAAGAACCCGTTAAACTTGTTCTCTCGGACTTTTTTTTAAATTTATATCATGCAGTGTACCTGGCTAGCCATTTTCTGTCATACTTCTTCTGTTTAATTGAAGCAAAGGTTCCTTACCTTTTCGAATGTTGTAGTGACCCCTATGAGGGAATGTAATGTCAATATCTTTCGTACCTGTGAGTGAATAGAGATTTGGAAAAAACACCATGTCTTTATAGTAGTTAGATTCATTTTGATCTTGAATTGTGTCCCAATTTGATTTTATATTGCTGTTGAAATTGAGAAATTATGATCAATCTTTGGAGTGGTACAGAGTATTCGTACAAGAGGAGAGATGAAAACCTCAGCAAAAATGTTGTCTCCCAGTATAGGTGTAGTGATTGTTCACAAAATGAGCTGACATATTTATATTGAAAGACTTCTTCTTCATCCTTCCTTTTCACCAGAAGTTGACGATGCATGTATCATAATTAAATCTGAAAACAGAAAAGAAAAGAACTAGAAAGGAGTAACAAAATGTTATAGTTTCCATTATACACCATATTGAATGATGACAATTGAAATCACCACAATAAATTGAAGGATAAGAAAGAATGAAAGATCCATATCGAAATTTGTAGGCCAAAGAGTATCAGATGGTTTGTACATATTAATGACGAAAATATTACAAAATTTGCAAGTAATGAAAAATACTCCGTCAACTTCACCTTTCGGAACCAATTCAACACCACTTAATAATGATTTTGCAACATAACAAGCCATACTACCATAAACAGAACTCAATACCCAATCTATCAACACATAACCTGCTAAAAATCCTTTTTTACGTAGTTGTTCTTGACTTGCCATGCGGGTTTCTTGAAGAAGAATCACCACTACATCACTATCTTTGGCCAATGTCGACAAAAAAATCACTCCTATCTTCAGAAATCCATTCAATATTCAAGCAAATAATACCAAATCTGTTCCAAAATAAGAAGGGCTTTTTCAACTAAGACCGATTCTCCAAGCGATGATTTTTCGAATCCTCAGGTGTACCAGGATCGCTACAGGCCCCTTATATTGGGAAATAATCTCCCATAGATCTATACTAATTGTATTCCATTAAAAAAAAGTATGATGCAAGCATGATATATAAAAATTCCCAAAAATATTCATATTCCCTCTTCTTGCTATATGAAATAATTGTCAAAATGGTCGATGACGTTGACGATGATTATTTTTTTTATAGGTTCGTCTCACAGTGATAAAGAGGTGGACCCAAATACTCCGGAGAAGTTGCCAAGGACGCCAAGCGAAAGAAAGAGAAAGAGAAAAGTAGAAGATTCTGGCGGTGGGCCAGTCGGTAAAGGTGTCAGAAACGCCAATTCGGAAAAGAAGATCAACGAATACTTTAAACATTCTGGTAACAGTCCCATCAGGCATGGTGGGGCGAAAAGTCCATCACCTCAGCAACCCTACCATCTAATGGTGAGTAAAAACAACAAAGGATTTCACTAAGAAGTCTAGTATAAAGTAATAAACCAAACATAAAACAACTAAGAGATATATCTATACAAATAGTATCACAAGTAATTGGAAAATTGTCAACTAAAGAATCTTGTCGCCTGTCTTGTCCGAGATACAGGGTGTTTCATTTCATAATATAAAGGGTGTTTTTTTTAGAGCTATAGAACTTTAAATTGCAATAAAATAACGATGGATTATTCGATTGACATGAATTTTATTTATCCGCAAGATAATCTTGTGGCATTACATTTTAAATATGATTTCTGGCATATGACCGCCACGGCTGGCTCGGATGTAGTCCAATCTGGATGTCCAATTTTCGATGACTTCTCCAACATTCGTGGCCGTATATCGGCAATAACACGGCGAATGTTGTCTTCCAAATAGTCAAGGGTTTGTGGCTTATCCGCATAGACCAATGACTTTACATAGCCCCACAGAAAGTAGTCTAGCGGTGTTAAATCACAAGATCTTGGAGGCCAATTCACAGGTCCAAAACGTGAAATTAGGCGGTCACCAAACGTGTCTTCCAATAAATCGATTGTGGCACGAGCTGTGTGACATGTTGCGCCGTCTTGTTGGAACCACAGCTCCTGGACATCATGGTTGTTCAATTCAGGAATGAAAAAGTTAGTAATCATGGCTCTATACCGATCACCATTGATTGTAACGTTCTGGCCATCATCGTTTTTGAAGAAGTGCGGACCAATATTAATAGTAGTAATAGTAAAGTTTATTCAACATCAAAATTTACATGTTATGTCAAATTATTCATATTATAACATACTCGAACTTAATTCAATGATTCCACCAGCCCATAAAGCGCACCAAACAGTCATTTTTTCTGGATGTAACGGTGTTACGACATACACTAGAGGATTAGCTTCACTCTAAATACGGCAGTTTTGTTTGTTGACGTAGCCATTCAACCAGAAGTGCGCTTCATCGCTAAACAAAATGAAATGGACGTAGTGCGCGATACGTATTCCGCACAGAACCATTATTTTCGAAATAAAATTGCACTAGTTTCCAGCGTTGTTCAGGCGTAAGTCTATTCAGGATGAATTGCCAAACCAAACTGAGAATAAATCACTTGACAGCTGTTAAATCGGTCGCCATCTTGAACAGTAATGCCAACTTAAAGGTATATACCTCGAAAAAAAAATACCCGTTAGTTTATAAATTTTGAAATAACACGCTGCCCTGTATTGCAGGCAAGAGACACAATTAATGAAGAAAATTTGTGTTGAATCTTCATATTTTGGCTAATATTTTCGAAATGAATTGAATTCCAGACTGGACAACGATGAATTAATCTCAATAACACATTAATACGAAAAAAAACTTATATATATTAATTAAAATAAAATGAACCTAATATGGCCCAAGTGAAGTTTTTACTTATATCAAATATGTGTTAAACCTCACTTTTTTCATTTCGATCTTTGTGACCTAATATTGATTTTTATTGTAATCGATCGAAATAAAATAATCGTAGAATTGGTGCTAATACTATTCTATTCAATAATTTTATAGAAAGCATATTTCCTTCCAAATCTATCTAACTGCCTTTCTCTTATCTAGAACATTTGTAACAAATGACTAATTACCATTATGTACTTTCAATCTTCGTCGCTCATGCTGTAAATTGGCAACGTTCATAAGCTGTTTCATCTAAACGTCATAAACGTGGCTCGAAACACCGAAATTTACGTATTAAATAACCTAAGCAAAGTCCACATGGCTCCAACAAATTACTGAGAATCATTTGATCCATTTACCTCAAGAAACAAAGCAAGCCACGCGAAGATCTTCAACTCGAATACAATCCCGTAATCTCAGAAATTACGCCCAATCCGGCAACCCCGCAAATGATAATACGCCTTCGCCCGATCGTATACGGGGGTCGTTCGAGAAGCGTCGCGACCGACACGTCGAAGAATCGAAAATGCCACGTTGCCGCGGTCAACTTTCGTACTCGATTTGTTCGAACAGCTAGCTAATCGTGGTCGGCCATCTACTCTTCCACGACCTAGAACCAGTTATAAATTTAGAGATAACACACACACAGAGAGTACCGAATTCATTGTCTCCATCGCCGCTACGATTACTATCCGGCTTGAAAAAATCGACTTCGTGGGACTGATTTAAAGTCGAATTGTGATAATGCGCTTTATCGGTTCACCTATGGAGAGTCTGCAATAACAAGTATTTGTCGTACGTGTGAAATATTTTTAACGATCCGAATGAAAATCGCGAGAGAATGAGAGTTGTTGTGGTCTTTTTACGATCTTATTTATTACGAACATAAGAGCGATTATTAACTATCGTTGTACAGGATGTTTCTGAATTCGAGGTACAAATGAAAATTGAAGATTAGTTGAATAATTTTGAAAAAAAATTCCTATACGCGTAAACCTCCAAAAGCTTTGTTTTCTTGTAGTCTTATTTCTAACATAGGAGCGATTATTAACTATCGTTATATAGGTGTTCCTAAATTGAACGTTCAAAGGAAATTGAGAAGTTTTTTGAATGATTTTCAGGAAACAAAAGTCCTAAAATCATGGACCCGAAAACGTTTTTTTTTCGAAATACAGGGTGTTTCTTGTAGTCCTACTTATTGTTATGATTAAACCAGTTTATAGAATCTTTATTAATCTTCATTCATTCATTACCAACTGGATCTTTAGAATAATTTGGATTTTCTTAGAGATTACAAGAGAATTGTTTGAATTTTTTTTCTCGAAATCAGAAGTAGATAGGTACGACCAAACTACAAGAAACCAAAAAGTGTAGTTCTGAACCAAAATTTCTTTTTACATTTTTCTAAACTACCAGTGATTCATTCAAAAAAAGTTCTGGAAGAAAGAAGCGGACACTGTTCCAGAAAAAATATCACCCTGTAGATTTGCATTTAAAATCAGCATCACATGATGAAAACTTCAAATTGGAATATCTATGCCAAATTTGAGTTAATTATCTTCTGAAAAAGCGAAAAAAACTTGAAAGAAATCTAATTTTAACACCCTGTATCTCGAAAACAGAGCATTTGTCTATATATAAAGCTTATATATATTTTATACCTCCAATTAAGGAACACCCTGTTTGGGGTTTTCCTCGGAGTAATAAACATAGACAGTGGGAGCATACGTCATTTTCAGTAATCAAATTTTGTCCCCAACATGAACTATCAAATTTGACATGTAGCGCGTGGAAATAAAAGCATCAGTGATACGATATTTCACTCAATTCGCGAGTTTCTCCACAAAGAACGTACTTCTTATGTCCCATAGTGAATCAATGTTTCATATTAACTCAAAATTTATTGAAATAAATACCTAAATATATCAGAAATTCAGAAAACAAACTTCAAGCGCGCCAAACGACGTGAAACAACCGATGACACTAGGAGAGCAAAAGTTGCAAAACCTTGGATTTCAGCAGGTAGATACAGAAAATAATAAATACTTATAAATTCGACAATTGGGAAAAATATCGGATTCCAAATATTCAAATTTGCATATTCAATCGGGAATCACTCAAATGAATATATTTCATTCAATATAATATACATTCATAGTGGTATAGTAAAACTGTGGATTTGAAAATATATCACAATCCGACAACGTAATCTAACCATGTTGGGAACATGTAAAAATTACGTATACTCTCTCTATCTATGAAACAATTTAAATAGTTATAAATACAACAGTTCGGATTATTTTTGACATTTCTTATGTCATTTGTGTTTAGTAGGTTATGCCATTTAATTTATGGAATTTTTGTCCCTGGATGTCCATTGTTGCCGTGGTATTTCCAGAATTCCTATAATATTTTTGAAATCGGATAAGTCTTCTAACAGCTGCGGTATTAGTACTAGTGACTAGAAATTTTGCCGTCTATTCTTTATGATCTCGTATTACGTAAGCCGATCTAATAACCAACTTATCTCAAACATATGAAAACTGAAGAAATCCAGCGTTATTGATATAAAATATCACGTTCATGTTTACCTTGAATGGTGAACTAGTTTTCGAAACTACACATTTCTGGTCAAATATCTAATTACAAATCGGACAAATTCGAGCCACTGTGTTTATACACGCCATCTGTAATTTTCATTTTTCACACGTAATTTTTATTCCTTATAGTGAAAGTGTCACTTGTCAATTACCATTAACCAAAAAATGAACAATTTTGTGTAATACGTGAAAACTGCGTATTCTTTAGAATTTTACCAAACCGCTGCCACTGTTTCAGTTTATCTTTCGATATTCACCTCTATCGTAAGTAATTCCGAATTTTATGATTACACTATCAACGATTTATTAAGTTCTCGATTATTATCTGCGTTGACCAGAAGTCTATTTTCGATGGAACGGAGGCAAACCACAGAGCAATTTCCGACGCAAATAAAATGTTGAGGTTTTGCCAGTGATTATAATTCATCGGTACGCCACGAAAAGAGTTCGTTTTGAAAAGGACATTCTCATTCAAGAAAGTTGAATAAATTCCACGGATTTAGATGATCTTTTTAATGTTTTCAGAAAACTTGATAACTCTATGTTCATATGTTGTCTTTCACTCCATTTTTGTGGTCCATGTCAAACTGACAGCTGATTCAAATATGCTTCTGTATTCGCCAATTTTGACAGTACATGTCAAAATGACATATTATTTCTTCATAGAAAATGTCGAGATATTTTTCCATTTCTTGGGCACAGAACTTGGAAAAACGATATTGCAAGTGGCTATTACCCTGAAATTTCTAAATTCTAGATCACAGATCTAGATCGCGGTGAAATAATAGAAGCACATAAACTAGATTGTAATGATCAAGAAAACTTAGCTCAAAATGAGTATGCGATCAATTATCAAGCAGAAAACAAGAACTATCGATAACTTTTCCGTCAAGAGGAAAGGGTGTATGAGAACTGCTATATTCTCAATGGGTGATAGGTCTGGAAGTTGAGAAGGCCACGCGTCCATCATAGTATTTGGAGTTCTGTTCGTTGTAATTCGAAGTTTGATTTCTGTGAATAACCTTTGGGAGCTTATTCTGTAGATGCTAATGTATTTTTCTTTTTTATTTCAGTTCCCTCCCTCACCTCAACCGGTGGGACTACCCAGCCCTCAGATGCCACCCGCAAACACTGTTCCTTTCGAGTTTTTGAGCAAAACTCCAAAAATGCCCATCACCACCAACATGGTTAGCAGACACGTACAGGTAAGCACCATCTTAGCTTCCCTATGCTGATTATTTTTTACGAATCGATGTTTCTCCAGCAAAAAAAAGTTACAAACACAGTAAAATTCAAAGTTTCCATTCAAACTAGCTCAAACTATCTTCGAAAAACCAAAAAAAAATTGACAAAAAAAATCTTTCGACACTGTTCCTCTTTCTCTAATTGCTGTTTTCTGTTTAGTCTGAGCATCTCTTCGATAAGAAATAATCGTATTTACCCCCAAACTGCTACTACCCTGTGATATTTGAGAGGTTTCGTTTGAATATGTGAAATGTCTTGATGTACACAGGTAAAGCGTACACGGAACCCCGTTCAGACATCGAAAAACGCTCCTTCTAGATGCTCAGCTCCGTTTATTCTGGAACATACCCACGTAAATATACAAGTGTCGTTCGAAAATTAAGTTTTCTGAGCTAGGAGAGAATGTTTCACATGCTGTACGGTATCAGTAGTGCCATGAATCCTCCATATTTATTTTTGTTTTTCCTTGTAGCCCGTTTGCTTAAGGTCGGTTGTTCAATCCGTTCGCGGCGAACCTAACCTAAATCATGTTTGACAGTTGAAATGTCACAATTGACGTACTAACCTCAAAATGTCAATTTGCGAACCCAGTATCACTCTAGGACTTTTTCTACTCTATTTTGGCGCCTAGTTTCAGGTTTATTTCTGACAGGTGTCTAGAACTGTTTGTTCTTAATGTACAAAATCATAAATATTAAACATTTCAGAGAAAAAGTTCTGTTGAATATCATGCTTGATTAAAAAAAAGTCCTATAAGTACTAAACATTTCTGGAAACACAAACAATCGGTTTCTCACGACTTGAAATAGCTTTTGAGCTCAACGTAGGTCAATTTTACGAATCATTACTCCCATTTTTTTTATTGCGCAGATTTATAAATAAGTAAAACGAGTTCAAATTAACTTTGAACGTATGAGATTATTGGGAATGTGGCTTGAATCATCAGCGAGACAATCGTGCTGCAGCATTGTCATTATTGTTGAGGTCGCTATTAATCGATTGCAAAACATTTTCATCAATATCTGGGACTGGTACTTTCGCAACATTGCATAAAACTTGCTATGACATCGAACATTGTTCATCACGATAAAATTTCACTTATTCTCAATAACGTTATATGAAAGAGATTATTAACCAATAAAATATACTGGAATTCAGTGAAATCATCACATTAACTCAAAAAAGAGGATGCAACAACATATTCAACACCCTATAGGTGTTAAATAGTCTTATTTATTTTACTATAGATCAGTGAAAAGGCGTTACCAAAAAGAGCTGTCAGTATTATGTCAATCAAAATACCCTAACCTAACATCGTGTAAGCTGATTGAAACACTCGAACGAAACGTATTATTTTCGTTTCTTTAGCTATTATTTCATGAACGAAGTTGATCTTTAAATTGATAATAATTATGATAATGTGATTGTTAATGAGTCGGTACGTCAAAATTGTTCGACTATAACGTTTATTATATACATTACATCGACGCTGATAAAGGTTATTTTCGGAGTGTGCAGATTCGAAAAATTATTTTCGAAAATCGAAACGGCAAATAAGTGCAAAGGTCACTCGGAATTACAAAGTTATTTGTTTGTGTCGTTGGTTTCTTATGTTTCATGTGGTCAGTTCCTGATTACACAACCTAAGAACATACGATCCTCGAAATATTCTATCTGGATGACGTTATTTTGCGACATAGCGGAAAATTTCGATAAGATTTCTAATCTCACTAATATTTTTAATGACATATTCACAACTATATCCCCTCTTGAAGATATTATTTGCGCTATCTACACTTAAAAATAATCTGTCATTCACTATGCTCATCTCAACACAAGTGTAATTTGTGTAATAGTAAAAAGAAACTAACTAAACTTAAATTTTTGCTATTCACAACATACCTACCAGCTTACAAGATCAATACATGAGCGTGCTCATTAAAAATAAGTAGAGCGTAGTAAGCATCAAGACTCAAGCAAAAAAAGAAAATAATAATAATAAAAGAAAATAAAAACATTGAGAAAAGTCATGATTGATTATTTATTATTATATACAGTCGTCTGTAGAAGAATGCATAGACTGATGTATACTAAAACACAGACTAAAAAGCGCAAAACCCGGTTGAAATCCTAATCCTTCGATTAAAAACATCAAGAAAAGCTAGTTTATAGGTTATATGAGGTTAGGTTAGGTTCACATGTCAAAATCGGCTTGTCAGTCGAGCAATCTCGTTCTCTATTCCCAAAAATTGAACAACCGACCTTCAGACTTCCGCTGATCCGCTTGATGTAGTAGAAAACCCGAAAGAAAACTTACTTTTAGACCGTAGCCTATCGCAAACTGTTCAAATTCCGATCGCCCATTTCAAAAACCCCGTCTTCTTCTACTTTCCAGACTGATTTAACGTGTCACGCAATAAAGGAGTACGAGACGCACACGTCTTCAGACCTGGAGGCGCGCAACAACAAGATCGAGGAGCTGACGAGGCAGGGCGAGGAGCTGAGGCATCAGATATCGACGCAGCAGAAGACGATCGAGCAGCAGAAGCAACACATAAACAAATGCATCGACGTGGTGAAGAAACTGCTCAAGGAGAAGAGCTCGATAGAGAAGAAAGAGGCGAGGCAGAAGTGTATGCAGAATAGGCTCAGGCTGGGTCAGTTCGTGACGCAGAGGGTGGGTGCCACCTTCCAGGAGAACTGGACTGATGGACATGCCTTCCAGGAGCTGGCTAGGTGGGTACCTTTTGGTTTGTTCATGTTTGGCAACTTACTTTCTTTTTTCGCTCCGATCGGTGCCTTTTTTGTGCCTATTTTTTTATGTTACTTGTTTTGTTATGTTTTCTCTTTCAAATTTATAATTTTTGGTCTGAAGAATCTTTGAATTTGCTTTTTTAAACTTTGAATTTAGAATTTCTTCAGCTTGATGTTGTCCTACTTTAAATGTTTGCCTCTTTTACTTAGCACTGAGATTTCTCACTTTAGTAAAAACGCCTCTTAATAAGAGTTGAGTTTTTTCCGAATAGATTAGCCTGTGAATATTTGAGATGTTTTGGTTGAATTTAAAAATCATCTTGATGCACACAGGTAAAAAATAGTCAGAATCCCGTGCTGATATCTTTAATAAACAATAGATAGTCAGCTCCGTATTTCTGAAACAAAATATTTTATGATAATTTATAGGAAAATATGAAAACCTAAACATCAATTAAATATCTTGAATGTGTTCTTCTTTATCTTGATTTACTCCAATCTTTCAGTCTACTTATCATTCCTATTTTCCTATCATTTCTATTTTAATTCTTTTTTAGTCGGATATTTTTTAATATACGTTTTAAGTCATACTGTTTCAAATTCTATGTTTATAGGCACAGACCCCTAGGTTTTCTGCTTTTTAGCTTCAGTATATCTTTGAATGTTTTCTTTGAGTGCAAGTTGTTGTAGTTCATCAATCCTTGGTCAATCGTAAGGTATTTGAATATCTTTTGGATTGTCAGTTATTTGTCTACTTATGTTCGTTGTTCCTTGGTTCTTCTCAAAACTTTCCACTTCTTAAACAACTTTATGACTCTTAATTTATATTATATTACTAGTTGTCCGACCTGGCTTCATAGGTTCTGTCAGGCAACCTAAAATACATCCTTCGAAATGTCAAACTATACTCGAGGATTGTTCGCTCAGTGAGAGGAAAAAGGAAAGCTTTTTTTTCTTTTCTGTACAATTTTTTTGGAATTATTTTGTTGTATAAACCTTCTCATGACGGTAATGAACACAACAAAAAAAGAATTATCCAATTTGGTGCAGTCGTTTGAATGTGATGCCCTTACATAATATCCACAGATAATAGATTATTTGATTATGAAATTTAGTTGAATTGTTATGATGTAAGTTATTATTGATTAGCCTGTGAATATTTGAGATGTTTTGGTTGAATATAAAAATCGTCTTGATGCACACAGGTAAAATATAATCAGAATCCCGTGCTGATGTCTTTCTTACACAATAGATAATCAGCTCCGTATTTCTGAAACAAAATATTACACATTTATTAAATGTTTCAAATGTCTTCAACTTTATCTTACTTTATTCAGATGCTTCTGTCTTCTAGTCATCGTGTTTTATTCTATTATTTTTTTATAGTGGAATTTTCTTAATATATGTTTCAAATTCTGTTGCGTCAAATTCTACCTTTATTCCAAAGTTTTTGTCCTTATTTCTTGCATTTCTTTTTCTAGCTTCAGTATATCCTTGAATGTTTCTTATGAATGCAAGTCCTTGTTGTTCATTCAAATGAATTCATTCAGATTTGGAGATCTTTTGGATTGTTAGTTATTTGTAAACTTATGTGCGTTGGTTGATTAGTTCTACTCAAAACTGTCCTCTTTCGAAATTACCTCATTATTCCTAATATATTATTATTGTGATATTATGAAGTTTAGATATATTGTTATCAATAACTCATCATTGAATAACCTAACCTGTGAATATTTGAGATGTTTTTGTTGTATGTATGACATGTCTTGATGCACACAGGTAAAACATAGTCAGAATCCCGTGCTGATACTTTTATACCCTAAATACTCAGCTCCGTATATTCTGAAACAAAATAATAATAGAAACATTGTCTGAACTTACAGAGAGTAAACTATATAAAAAACAAGAAAGAAAACCATTATTTTATTGTTGTTATCATTTTTTAATTTACTTCTTATGTTCTTATTGTACCTATATAAATCGTAAAGCTTGTGCTAGTCAGAAGAACCAGATGTGGGCTATGTAGGTTTTGTTACTGTTTCCCATCACCACCGTTATAGTTGAATCATTATCAAACGAGTTATTATAAACAGCTAACTCAAACCTTCGTTTTGCAGGCGGCAAGAGGAAATAACAGCAGAAAGGGAAGAGATAGACAGGCAAAAAAAATTGCTGATGAAGAAGAGGCCGTCGACCAACGAGGGCGGGCGCAAAAGAAACTCTAATCTACACAACGGCACCGACTCGGGCTTCTTAAAACCCGACGCAGTGCCAGGTTCGTTCACGTTGCAAGAGTACTACGAGGCTGACGAGATCCTGAAGCTTAGGCAGAACGCCCTGAAGAAGGAGGATGCCGACCTACAGTTGGAGATGGAGAAACTGGAAAGGGAGCGCAACTTGCACATCAGGGAGCTGAAACGTATCCATAACGAGGATCAGTCCAGGTTCAACAACCACCCAGTACTGAACGAGAGGTATCTGTTGCTGATGCTGCTCGGCAAGGGTGGCTTCAGTGAGGTACACAAGGCTTTCGACCTGAAGGAGCAGAGGTATGTCGCCTGCAAGGTGCATCAGCTGAACAAAGACTGGAAAGAGGACAAGAAGGCTAACTATATAAAGTGAGTGGTAAAAATCGATTTTTTTTCTCACTAATTGTGTATTTTTGTGCGCTTGAAGAGCTACATCAATTTGTAGTTATTTATAATACAAGTGTAGGAGGCATCAATATCTTCCAAGAGTTTTGAATCCAATCCATGGAGAGAATGGCAACACTGTGTATCCTTTTTTGACATTTCTACTGTCATTTGTAGGTTATGTCATTTAATTGGAAAGATACAACATCTAGAAATTGCTTTATCAAAGTCAATGCTCCTTTGTGAATACTCAGAGAAATTTAAGAAGAATTCACGACAATATTATTCAGTTAATCTAGTTCCTTTTCCTCGTAGTTCAACATACGAAGTTTGA
The DNA here is from genome assembly GCF_914767665.1 of Harmonia axyridis. Lineage (NCBI taxonomy): Eukaryota > Metazoa > Arthropoda > Insecta > Coleoptera > Coccinellidae > Harmonia > Harmonia axyridis. The sequence goes on from NC_059505.1 coordinate 40,335,417, forward strand.
ACGTACTAGATCTTTTTAGGTGTGTTAGAATAGACCATCTTTTATTCATTTCTTGATTTCTGAAGTTCAAGAACAATGATTTGATGTGGCTCTTCTGTTTGTGGCCTTTTATGTGCCATAACTCTTCGAAGGCAGTATAAACTAATTGTTCTTTCTTTTTCAGACATGCATTACGAGAATACAATATCCACAAAGCTTTAGATCACCCAAGGGTAGTAAAATTATATGACGTATTTGAAATAGATGCAAATTCATTTTGTACAGTCCTAGAATACTGTGATGGCCACGATCTTGATTTCTACTTGAAGCAGGTGAGTGTCATTCTCTTATTACAAAAAAATATAAAGAAAAATCTCCCATTGTCGCCATCTTTGATGATAAACTCACTCCAGAACAATCCATGTTGGTTGTGTTTCAAGACGGGACTGATTTTTATTCGATATTTAACCTTCGAGGATAATTATTGAGTTTGGGACTAATTTTTTTTGTTGTTGTTAATTGTTGCAGCATAAAACGATAGCAGAAAGGGAAGCCAGATCAATCATAATGCAGGTCGTGTCTGCCCTTAAGTACCTGAATGAGATTAAACCGCCTGTGATCCACTACGACCTAAAACCTGGCAACATCTTGTTGACTGAAGGCAATGTCTGTGGCGAAATCAAAATTACTGATTTCGGTCTTAGTAAAGTGATGGACGAGGAGAACTACAATCCAGATCACGGAATGGATCTTACCTCCCAGGGAGCAGGCACATACTGGTAAGTCGATACAAATTAATGAATTTTATTTTCCATTTGAAATTTGAAAATGTTTGAATTCACACAAAATTTGTGATAGAAATATGTATCAAGTTAAAAATAAAATTTAAATTTATAAAATTACACTAAAGAAAAATTTGAAAATAAAATATAAAATGTAAAAATAAAATAAAAATATTAAATGAACCTATGAAATGAAAATATTGAATGCAAGAATTAAATGAAGATAATAAAACGATAAAAGATATAAATATAATAAATGACATAAAGATAAAAAAAATTAAAATATATAATTATATTTTATATAATGTGGAATGTAAATATTTTTTTCTTTCTAGGTACCTGCCGCCTGAATGTTTTGTAGTAGGAAAGAACCCACCCAAAATATCTTCTAAGGTAGATGTCTGGAGCGTTGGTGTGATATTCTATCAGTGTCTGTACGGCAAGAAGCCTTTCGGGCACAACCAGTCTCAGGCGACAATTTTAGAAGAGAATACTATATTAAAGGCAACTGATGTTCAGTTCGCAAATAAACCTGCAGTCACAAATGAGGCTAAGGTGAGTTCTTGTTTAGATTTTCTCTTTTTTTTTATATTCCTGTGAATATTTGAGATGTTTTGGTTGAATATAAAAATCGTCTTGATGCACACAGGTAAAATATAATCAGAATCCCGTGCTGATATCTTTACCATAACTATAGATACTCGGCTCCGTATTTCTGGAACAAAATTTTTGCCAATCACTTTTTTTGAGTTGGGTTTTTTGTTTTGAATGTTTGTCTTTTCGTGTGAATGTTCTTTTTGCAATTGAACATTTGGTGGAATATCTTTTAATTTTTCTTTATTCTGCTTTATTTGCTATTTTAGTTTTGTATATTATATTCTTTTTATTTATGTAATTGTTGCTTAAGGATGCAAGTAAAGTAGATACAATGTTAGAAGATTATTGACAATTCTATAGTTGACAAAACTTAATATTACTGAATTGGAAAACCTAAGCGACTTTCACTATTTCCTGTGAAAATTTGGGATATTTTAGCTAATTATAAAGAATGTCTTGGATCCTACAGGTAAAATATAATCAGAATCCTGTGCTGATCTCTTTATCACAAATCTAGATACTCAGCTCTGTAATTCTGGAACAAAATTTTTGCCAATTATTTCTTTTCATGTTTGATTTTTTTTGTATTGAATGTTTATCTTTCTGTGGAATTGTATTTTTAGCAACTTCTTCGTTTGTAATACTTTTTTGCTATTTAATATTTGGTGGAATATCTTTTAATTTTTCTCCTCTTAAATTTTGCTTTATTTGTAATATTTTTTTTTAGTTCTGTATATTATAATCTTATTATCTCTGTTATTGTTACTTAAGGGTGCAAGTAAAGTCAATCGTCATGTAGGGGGATACTCGAAATTCTTATGGTTGGCAAAACTTAATATTACTGATTTTAATTTGGAAACCTAAAAGTGACTTTCATTATTTCCTGGGGGCGATAGATGTTCTTTCTAATTATAAAGAATGTCTGGTAAACCACAGGTAAATTATATTCGGAATCCCGTGCTGGTATTTTTATAACCTAAATACTCAGCTCCGTATGTTCTGAAACAAGGTTACATCAATTATTATGCTATTCAAAATTGTAAGAATGCAGAACCTGAACTGTAGAAACACTAGACGCAGTTGAGGAAGATAATCCGTTTTAATTCGGAACATTTGAAATTAGATCAGAAAAATGTATAATTTAGATGCTATAAAGTCTGCTTTTTTTGGAATTATCAGCATGCATTATTGCCTACTTTCAAGTTTAGAAAATGTTGAATTTATGGCTTGAAATCGTGTTTATTCTTTTATCATTGTAGCTTTTTGGTCGTTACATACTTGGTGAAATTTCTCACGAAGTTTCTGCAAAACTATCTAAATTTGGTTCAATAAAAAGGCTGCTGAGACATTTAATTAATATTCATGTAATTGTGCTTGAAGATTCTAATAATCTTCATAATGATTCTGATTCAAATATGACTTCCATGTTTGAGAACATAATGTTTATTTCAAGCACAAAAACAGGAAACAGCATCTTAACCTAACCTAACCTTAAAAAAGCATTTCTAAAATACAACCTCTGATGTGGATTAGGTTTCTGGCAGTTCATCGAGAGAAGTATCGCCTTAAATTACATGGCCAACAAGCTGTTAATGATCGTCCAGCAGAGTTAGAGAATTGTAGCTCAAGCCGTGGTCTAATCGGTTTTTCACTTTACGTTTCATCTACAACTGATTATGTCTTTGGCATATGACATTGTCACAAATGTCACGAATGTGACAATGTCACATTTGACGGTCTTTGACATTCCTACGAAATAAGTTCAAAAGGCATCTTTAGAGGATTCTTGATCTTGGTGGAATATTCTTCAATTTTCCTTCTCTAAAAATATATCGCTTTATTTGGTATTTTATTTTGATATTGTATATTATATCCTCATTATCTCTGTAATTGTTGCTTAAGGATTGAGTATATTGGGTCATCATGTAAGAGGATACTCGAAAATCCTATGGTTGTCAAAACTTTATATTACTGATTTCAATTTGGAAACCTAAAAGTAACTTTCATTATTTCCTGTGGCGCGATAGATGTTTTTTTCTAATTATAAGGAATGTCTGGTAAACCACAGGTAAATTATATTCAGAATCTCGTGCTGGTATTTTTATAACCTAAATACTTAGCTCCGCATGTTCTGAAACAAGGTTACATCAATTATTATGCTATTCAAAATTGTTCGAATGCAGAATGCTGAACTATAAAGTATGTTTTGGGAGTATTTATTCTTGTATTGAATCTTATTTCATGACACTTTATTTTATTCTATTCTCTTAAATATTCTTTTTGTTTTCGAGTCTGCAAAGTTAGTGGAAGCATTATTGTGAACCAGTTTTCGAATGAAAATGCTTTTGGTATATGATTTCATAATTTCCACTCGCAAAATACATTTCAGACCATTCTGAACAACTCTGATTTCGTGTATGTCTGTCTGTGTGTCCGCTCATACTTGTAGTAGCCTTAACTTCTACGATTCTTTTCTGATTTTCATAATATTTGGTATGGACATACGATGGTCCCTCACTAAATTCAGCTATTTTAGGTGTAGAGGTTAAGCGTTAAGCTAAATTTTTTATTCCAATATTCCATTTAAATATTCTGTTGGAATATTAGCTTTTGATTATAAGTTGTGCGTTAGTGTGCTTTTTAGTAGTTGAAGATGAGAAAACATTGCCACACCCATTGGCAGATAATTTTTTTATTAATTTGTAATTTTTATTTTTGATCAAAGGTTTTTTCAATTCTGTAACTCCAGTTTGTCTATAAATGTTGTCTAAGGTTTCTAAAATCATTGATCTTGAAGCATCTTTCTTGTTCTCTGTTATAAACTTCGTAACTTGATTTTTCTCTGTATGGTATTGCATCTATCATTTTATTACTGTCAAAAACAAGTATAAACAAAATCTCTTCGAACACCATTAGTTGAACGATGCCATTATGTACCAGTTATCTCCTTCGCCTACTTATTCCTTAGTTTCAACTCCATTATCTCCAAGAAAATATTGTGTTTTCATTCATCAATTTGTTTTTTTTTTCTTCAAATTTTTCAAAAAGAAAAAAGATCTCTTTTCTGGACCGTTTCTGGAATTTGAAATTTTGTTTTCCATGCTGTATTTTAAATTTGTTTCTTCTGTTTTATTATCTTGTAATTGGTTGCATTGATTCTTTTTTTTTTTGTAATTTGATTTGTGCCCTAAGCAGAGTCCGGGTTACTGAAATTCTGATTAATTGAGGCCTTTTGTGGTCTCATAAGTTATGTGAGACGTAACTATAAATTGATTCATTATTAATATTATTTTATATGAGCGAATTTTTCTTGTGTTTTGTTTGTTTTATAACGTTGTTTATTCTTGTTTGCAGAGTTTCATCCGTGCCTGTTTAGCGTACAGGAAAGAGGATCGTATCGATGTTCTTTCACTGGCGAAGCACGAATACCTGCAACCGCCGATGCCCAAACACTCCAGGCTGAACTCGACGCAGCAGCAGCAACAACAGCAACAGCAGCAGCAGCAGGCGGCCCAGCAGCAACAGTCCGGACAGTCTGTGGCCGGCACCTTCTCGACGGGTCTCTTCGGCGGCATGAACGCTTCCTCTTCGTCTTAGTGCAGTGCTGTGTTAAAATAAGTTATTTAATTAAATTAAATCTAAGTGTCCGTTCGGCGCGTGAACGACCCTGAGCGTGACCCTGGGACTCGACAGGCTGTGAGGTCCGGAAGGGGCCCAGTTCGAAAACAGAACCGTTTCACGAATTTTCTATCAGGCTCTCTCTGCGGACTCTGAATCGTTCAAACGGCAAGATTGCCAAAAATCAAGAAGATATAGCCCTCCCCGAAGTTTCTCTGCGTACAGCCCCTGCCGATCGCCTCCGAATAATAATTATTTATAACATAACTAAACTATATATAAAAGTGAATCTTAACTATAAATAAACTCCCCTAAGTTATTGAACACGAGAAGTGGTGTGATCATATTGACTGGAAGTGTATAGTTCCGATACAAAACCCCTCTACCCCCCCAATATCCGATTTGAGAACGAACGGATTCGTTGTATATTTGAAGTGCATAGGTTGAAAAGGATCGAAACCCCGGGACAAAAGTTCGTGGTAACATCGTTTCAAGTCTAATTCCTCTTGTTGCTTAAGCTTCCCTTCATGTGTGGAGTTCCTGTAACCAAAAGAAGAACTTGGGCTTTATATAGATAAAATGCACACTGTTGTTGCCCTCTTGGACGTTTATATCTCTTTTTTTTTTTTGTTTTTTGACTTTATTTTTTTCTCTAGGTAGCAAGTCGTTTGCTACGGGGAACCTTTTTATTCTAGTCTCCTACAAAACGGGATCCGGACCTGAAGACCCCCTGCTTTCGTTTTATTTTGTCATTGTTTTAGCGGGGGGAAGTCTTTCCGGCTGGATCTTCCGGTTGTAATCGTTGAAATTGACGGGGCATTACAAGTTACACGTCCACAAATTTTCTAAATTCGAAGATGTTGATCTTTCCTCTTCATTTTCCGATTATGTCTCTGACATTTGACATTGTCACAAGTGTCACGAATGTGGCAATGTCACATTTGACAGTCTTTGACATTCCTACGAAATAAGTTCAAATTTTTGTTGAACGGCGTCTACTTTTGGCAGTTACTGTAGATAAATAATGCATGCTGCTCTAGTTTCACTCCCATAGGAAGCAAAAAATCAAAACACCAAACATTTGTGTATAAAGAATAATGTTTCAGAATTATATCTTGAAATTGAATCATGTTTTAAATGATCTTTTTTCAGAACTGTACATATCTCCGCTGAAGGTTGCATTGTATATTTTTACCAATGTACTTCTTGATACTTTCCAATCTTCACAAGTTTTTTTTTTTCGTTCATTTATTCAGCTGTTTTTTTTTTTTTGTTTTATAACATTTACTTTTTACAAATATATTTGTATTTGATTTTTTGTTTATTTAGATTAAATATTGGCAGTTTGACGTAATCCATATGGTAATGAAAATAACGGATTGTTGCACATAAAGAATAAACTTATCGAATTGAATTTTGATATTTTTTTTATTGCAAAAATTTGATTAACCTAACAAAATTCTGAACTTTCTTCTAATCAATAATCTTTCATCGATCTCTGAAATTTTTGAAACACTAGACGCAGTTGAGAAAGATAATCCGTTTTAATTCGGAACATTTGAAATTGGATCAGAAAAATATATAATTGAGATGCTATAAAGTCTCCTTTTTTTTTTGGAATTATCAGCATGCATTATTGGCTACTTTTAAGTCTAGAAAATGTAGAATTTACGGCTTAAAATCGTGTTTATTCTTTTATCATTGTAGCTTTTTGGTCGTTACATACTTGGTGAAATTTCTCACGAGGTTTCTGCAAAACTAGCTAAATTTGATTCAATAAAAAGGCTGCTGAGACATTTAATAAATATTCATGTATTTGTGCTTGAAGATTCTAATAATCTTCATAATGATTCTGATTCGAATATGACTTCCATGTTCGAGAACATAATGTTTATTTCAAGCACAAAAACAGGAAATAGCATCTTAACCTAACCTAACCTAAAAAAAACATTTCTAAAATACAACCTCTGATGTGGATTAGGTCTCTGGCAGTTCCTCGAGAGAAGGATCTCCTTAAATTACATGGCCAACAAGCTGTTAATGATCGTCCAGCAGAGTTAGAGAATTGTAGCTCAAGCCGTGGTCTAATCGGTTTTTCACTTTACGTTTAATCTACAACTGATTATGTCTTTGACATTGTCACAAATGTCACGAATGTGAGAATGTCACATTTGACAGTCTTTGACATTCCTACGAACTCAGTTCAAAAGGCATATTTAGAGGATTCTTGATCGTGGATTTTAAGTCGACATAGGAATACTTCGAACTGGTTGTTTTTATCCGAATACTGTAATTATGCTTTCTCCATTAAGTAATTGATCGCACTAGAACTAAACCAGGCAGAAGGACCCAAACCACTTGGAGTTTGGAGGATACGACACGATCAAGCTCTGAAGATGCCAACCGCGGTGGTAGGCGAAACGTCGGGTGAAAAACCGAACAGACTACGGCTAGAGGGCCCGGAGTTTCCTAATTCTGTTGAACAATAAGGGCGCGAATGCCTTCTGCATTATATTATCGTCTAAGTCAAATTTGTTAAGTTTTGAATTGTTGGGTACTGAATGGGGGTACCTTTTTGCATGGGGTCTTCGTAAGTTACAGGAACTTGAATTGCAGTCCAATTTTGTTATAAGTGCAAAGTAATAGGATATAAATTGAAGAGCGGTGTGTCAAGTTATATTTTATGGAAGTGACCTTGCCTTGTACCATAGTATTCGGTTTGCAGCATCCCCATACTAAGATCTTATAAATAAATAGTGTATGTACAGAAGGCCATAAAATATCATGCTCAATATTTGGAGCTTAGCATCATGTTGATATCATTTCCTAATTTTTCTTTCTGCCTTTGAGACATTTTTGCGAATTCTTTACTTTCGGCAATTTTCATTTCGAAAAACCAGTTCTACTGTATATTGTATAGATTGATATACATTTGTCTTTGGGAACTTTATTTTGTATAAAATGTTTGTTCAGATTCATTGTTTTTTAGTGTGGAACAGGAGTATTTAGAAGATGTTTAATTTATTTTTATTTTTTTTTTGCAAATATATTCACGTTTATATTTGTGATTTTCCACGCTAAATCGACATTGTTATTGTAATATTTATTGTTCGAGACATAAATGCAATATCATAAAACTTAAATAATTCAAGAAATTAAACTTAGAATAAGTAATTATAGTAGCTGGATGTACATATAATAAAATAATTAATTAAATTGTGAACTAGAGGGAATTCCGGAATGTCTCAAATATTGTCAAATCTCAATTTTTCTGTAACACATGAAATTTTCCCCGAGTATGTTGAACATAAACTGTACTGTATCTGAAATACATCGAATATGTTGAAAAAAGTGTTCAAATAGTCTCTTGGGAAAATTTCAGTATTGAAAAATTACTGACATTCAAATAAATTTTATCTATAATCGATGTCTCATCCTGGACCCTTGAGAAAAAGACAGATGAAGTTTTGGTGCTTCCTTTCAGAATACTTCTATCATCTATTCATCAAGATAGAATTTAAACAATGTTATTTAATATCTCGACAAGTTCTGACTTATTTTGTAGAATTTCGAAAATTTGTTAAAGTTTTTATTTATCATTTTCCGCATGCTTGTATAAACGGTTTTACTGTATCTAGAACCATATTTTTAAAAGTGATATTTAAATTTATGTACATGTGGTTGAAAGTATGGTACACCAACTCTACTATATCTTCACGTTACAAATACTTTGTTAAGATGAATCATCTTCATAACTATAAGAAGTTCATTCTAATTCCTAATTGTCCAAGGTGATTTATTTTGAGTATTTGTAGATTTATTCCTCATCATTTTTTTTAATCGGTGCGAAAACAAAGCTGGCATAGTATTGTAAAAATTTCAATTTTATTGTAAAAAGTATATATTGTATTTATGATATTAGGTGAAATAAATTTGGTTAAGTTTAACCAAGCTGCAGTAATTTAATTGTTTACTGAATGGTTCAACTATGATATTGAAATGAGTAGGTTTCATTAAGTCAAAAGAGTCTGATTCAACATTAAAAATGCTTCCTTCCTAATTGAGTTTTTATTATCCTCGATTAAAATTTTACTACAAACGCCGTTCCATTCACAGAATCTGACCTAACCTCATTTAATTGTTCTATGGCCGGACGATCTTTCATTTTTTTCACCGTGATGACAGAAAAACAAAAACATACTTGCAAACAGAAACTGACTTCAAATTCGTATGCTCCGTTTTCTGAAACGATCATTAAACTTTCGGAATTTTTCTAGGTGGTTTAATAAAGCTGATACGATGGCGAGAGATAGATTTTTCCACAATCCATTTACAGATTTTACTACTGAAAACGCACACGAATTGGTTGAAAGTTTGAAGGTAGGTCTACTCAGAATTGGCGAATAAACTTTGACGGATTGTCTTGTTTAGATCCATAAAAATGAGAAATTTATAGAAAAAGTGAATGAAAGATGGGATGCGGTGGAGGAAAAATTTCAATATATTGATCAACATGATTATACAGTTTACACAGGAACTGCAGGTCTGGCTCTGTTAAAACTCAAGAAGGACCCAGATAATCCTAATAATTTGAAGGTAAAACCTTTGTTTTATAATTTGTCATTTTGGCATTTCGACAAATATGATCCTAGGATATATTGGATCTTTTACCTCTCAAAAGGTTGAAAAACAGAAGGCATACTTTCCTTTGTGGCGACACTGGACCTTTGGCCATAGCAGCAGTTGTCCATTATAAATTGAAAAACCATGATCAGCTCAAAGCAGTTGTTGATAGGTATTTAATGGTATTATAATGTAGAAGTTTATTCAGAGGGTTTTTAATTTTCAGATTACTGTCAATGCAAGACGAAGTGTTTAATATCAATTCCGATTTACCTAACGAATACTTATATGGCAGGGCAGGTTACCTATATGCCATTTTATTCGTTAATAAGAACGTTAATCCGCCACCATTTCAAGATGATTTCATAAGAAAGGTAACTAGCCTGAACATTTAAATTTGAATCGATACATTGATATAATTTTCAAGATTGTAGAGATGATCTTGATCTGTGGTAAAAATGAAGCAAAAGCAGGTAAATTCAATTGTCCTTTGATGTATCAGTGGCATGATAGCTATTATCTGGGGGCTGCACATGGATTGTCTGGTATTTTATATTTGCTGCTGCAAATTAAGGAGTATTTGACAGAGTCGGAGCTGAACAATCTTATTAAACCCACAATTGACTACTTGAGTACAATCAGGTGATTCTTCAGTGTGAGAATGCCAGGTTCTTATTGGAAATCAAACAATTAAATTTTTAGGTTTCCAAGCGGTAATTATCCATCTTCGATGGGTAGAGATGTAGACCGGTATGTTCAGTGGTGTCATGGAGCTCCAGGCTTTGTTTTCATGTTCAGTCAAGCTCATAAAGTGAGTAATATATAAATTTCTTTTCGTTTCGATTTTGATCTCTGAAATTAATGGTGTGTAGGTTTTTGGTGATCCGAAGTATCTTCAGTTAGCTTTGGAAGCTGGGGAGATTGTTTGGCGAAGAGGATTAGTAAGGAAGGGTTACAGCATTTGCCATGGAGTGTCCGGAAATGCTTACTGCTTTTTGGAACTGTACCAAACTACTCAGGTAGAGAATTCTTAGAATATTTTTGATCTATTCTGATTTGTCCTTTGAAACATATTTTTATTATTTAAATGCATTAAACTTCATTCTTTCTCTCTAACAAAGTAGCATCAAAATATGTACAGTGCATCCCATTTTGGGTGAGACAGCCAGGTTTCTCGCTTGTTATTTAAGATAGAGCCTTGCGGTTTTCACGTTCCTGTCCTACTTTTTCGTGAAACTCAAGTTGGTCTAATCAGATTTTGCATAACTGTTTCCGTTCAAGAGATACAGGGTGATTTTGGAAATTGATATTTTTCGGACCTCTCCTTTATCTCTGAAGTTATTAGAAATAATGCTGAGGTAAAAACTACGTCTGAATCAGAATTCCGCGTAGAATCCAGTGGCGTACTCAATTTTTTTTTCGGGGTATGGTTTTGAAGATTTAACACAAACCTTTATTTTTTTTAATGGAACACCCTATATATCATTACCTCGTTGAATTCGTTATTTTATTCCTTCAAAATGATGTATGATACTATGTAGGTAGGATGTTCAGAAATGTTAAAAAAACACTAAAACATCAAATAATGATGATTTTTTGTTAATGGGCAATGGATTTCCCATAGAAAAGAAGAATCAATAATGATAACAATAATTTATAGCGATGACAGCTAGATCAGATTGGTTTTTTCCCCTACAATGCCTACTTGATAAAACAATGCTCCCAAATGCATAGTAGCCATAATAAGAACAAGGATGTTTGTGTCATCAATGACCTACTATTTTTAAAAATCGAAAGTAATAATCCTCTTATTGAAACATAGAAAATTCATGGCCCATTTACAAAAAAATCATCATTATTTGACGTTTTAGTGTTTTTTTAACATTTTTGAACATCCTACCTACATAGTATCATATATCATTTTGAAGGGAAAAAAATAACGAATTCAACGAAGTAATGATATACATGGTGTTCCATTGAAAAAAATATAGGTTTGTGTTGAATCTTCAAAACCATACCCCGAAAAAAAATATTGAGTACGCCACTGGATTCTACGCAGAATTCTGATACAGACGTAGTTGTTACCTCAGCATTATTTCTAATAACTTCGGAGATAAAGAAGGGGTCCGAAAAGTATCAATTTCCAAAATCACCCTGTATCTCTTGAACGGAAACAGTTATGCAAAATCTGATTAGACCAACTTGAGTTTCACGAAAAAATAGGACAGGAACGTGAAAACCGCAAGGCTCTATCTCAAATAACAAGTCAGAAACCTGGCTGTCTCACCCAAAATGGGATGCACTGTACATTTAACAAAGGAAGTAGTATTCTTTGCCTGGAGTTCAATCTTCGTCTATGATTCAACCAGAGGCTATGTTATATCTTTTTTTCTTCCAACAGGAGCAGAAACATCTACATAGAGCCATCAAATTCGCAGAATGGTGTCTTGATTACCAGAAGATCCACGAGGAATATCCACCTGATAGCCCAATATCTCTGTTCGAGGGTATTGCAGGACCGATGTACTTCTTATTGGATATTTTGAAACCAATGGAAGCCAAGTTTCCTGGATACACCTTGTAATTTGAATTTTTTTATGAGACTGATTGGATCTTATTTGTATGCTGTGTGTTAATAAATTCTAAGTGATAGTTGTAACATTGTGTTTTAATCAAAAATTAATTAAGATGCAATTTCATATGTGAAGAGCGTTCAAAATAATATTACATTCATCTTTTTCAAGTGTAGAAGAATCACATTCCGAAGTATTGTACTTGGCTTCTTAATACAAAAATTGCAAAAAGGGTTTTGAAGATCCTCTGTAGCCAATTTTTTTTTTTCGAAAAATATGTCACAAAAATCCAGATATCTCGGTTCACAATCCTCTTAGGAATTATCTTGAAATAATTTTGAAAGAGATACGGCCATAAATTCTAATAGTAAAATTTTGCTAGAAGGATTTTTTTCTAGGAAGCGGTGGTGTCATCTGCGAAGAATAGCCCAAACTAGATTATAGCGAGTAGATACGCGTACAGGATTCTATACCTGTTGGGTCGCGAAAATTATTAGTTCAGTAAGATGTGGATAGATGGCAACTCGATTAATGCCCCACAACTGAGGTTGAGGGACAAGCATATCAATATTAAAAGTCTCAGATTTATGCCACCAGAGGGCAGACTAAACCCCCTTGAAAATGTTACCACAAAATTCGAAATAACTCCATTTTGGGGCATCTAGGAAGGAACTGATTGCAAATAGGAATTCTGCATGGAAAATACTTTATTAAATCAAATTTTGGAGTCGATCTGAATCAAAAACTTATTTTGGCGAAAAAATATCCAAGGTTATAGTCTTGGTTTTTTCGAAAAATACGACCGATCGAATTTGAACTTTTTATGGTGCATTTAGATAATTTCGAGGATGTACATTCCGAATCAGGCATCGATTTCGATCAGAAAAATTTGTATACACATTAAAAGCACTATTTTTCTACAAAATTGGCCATATCTCACCTCTGGGAAGTGCTAGGAAGAAACCGATGGTAGATGTATATTCAGAATCGCAAATTCTGTATGTAACCAAATTTTGAATGTCATCCGCAGCCAATTTTTTTTTCAAGAAAACTCCCACAAAACGCTCGATATCTTGGTTCACAGTGCTCCTAGAAATTATCTGATTGCAAATCGGTATTGAGCATCGAGATTTCGTCGTTTAATCAAATTTTGAAGCAGATCCGGCCATAAAATCTCCTAGTAAAATTTTCCCAAAAGGACTTTTTTCAAGGATTCGGTAGTGTCATCTGCGAAGAATAGCTCAAACAAGGATTTGGTGAGGGTAGCTAATTACAGGATTCTATCTAAGTTGGGGCGCGGAAAAAAATAGTTCCGTAAGATGCGGACAGAGGGCAACTCGATATCCATATTAAAAATCTCAGATTTATGCCACCAGAGGGCAGACTAAACCCCCTTGATAATGTTACCACAAAATTCGAAATAACTCAATTTTGGGGGCGTCTAGGGAGGAACTGATTGCAAATAGGAATTCTGCATGGAAAATACTTTATTACATAAAATTTTGGAGTCGATCTGAATCAAAAACTTTTTTTGGCGAAAAACTATCCAAGGTTATAGTCTTAGTTTTTTCGAAAAATACGACCGATCGAATTTGAACTTTTTATGGTGTATTTAGATAGTTTCGAGGATGTACATTCCGAATCAGGCATCGATTTCGATCAGAAAAATTTGTATACACATTAAAAGCACTATTTTTCTACAAAATTGGCCATATCTCACCTCTGGGAAGTGCTAGGAAGAAACCGATGGTAGATGTATATTCAGAATCGCAAATTCTGCATGTAACCAAATTTTGAATGTCATCCGCAGCCAATTTTTTTCCAAGAAAACTCCCACAAAACGCTCGATATCTTGGTTCACAGTGCTCCTAGGAATTATCTGATTGCAAATCGGTATTGAGCATCGAGATTTCGTCGTTTAATCAAATTTTGAAGCAGATCCGGCCATAAAATCTCCTAGTAAAATTTTCCCAAAAGGACTTTTTTCAAGGATTCGGTAGTGTCATCTGCGAAGAATAGCTCAAACAAGGATTTGGTGAGGGTAGCTAATTACAGGATTCTATCTAAGTTGGGGCGCGGAAAAAAATAGTTCCGTAAGATGCGGACAGAGGGCAACTCGATATCCATATTAAAAACCTCAGATTTATGCCACCAGAGGGCAGACTAAACCCCCTTGATAATGTTACCACAAAATTCGAAATAACTCAATTTTGGGGGAGTCTAGGGAGGAACTGATTGCAAATAGGAATTCTGCATGGAAAATACTTTATTACATAAAATTTTGGAGTCGATCTGAATCAAAAACTTTTTTTGGCGAAAAACTATCCAAGGTTATAGTCTTAGTTTTTTCGAAAAATACGACCGATCGAATTTGAACTTTTTATGGTGTATTTAGATAGTTTCGAGGATGTACATTCCGAATCAGGCATCGATTTCGATCAGAAAAATTTGTATACACATTAAAAGCACTATTTTTCTACAAAATTGGCCATATCTCACCTCTGGGAAGTGCTAGGAAGAAACCGATGGTAGATGTATATTCAGAATCGCAAATTCTGCATGTAACCAAATTTTGAATGTCATCCGCAGCCAATTTTTTTCCAAGAAAACTCCCACAAAACGCTCGATATCTTGGTTCACAGTGCTCCTAGGAATTATCTGATTGCAAATCGGTATTGAGCATCTAGATTTCGTCGTTTAATCTAATTTTGAAGCAGATCCGGCCATAAAATCTCCTAAGTGAAATTTTCCCAGAAGGACTTTTTCTAGGATTCGGTAGTGTCATCTGCGAAGAATAGCTCAAACAAGGATTAGGGCAGACTAAACCCTCTTGAAAATGTTCCCATAAAATTCGGAATATCTCGAAATTGTGACACTTTAGGGACAAACTGATTGCAGATTTGTGTTCGCAGTGGTCAAATGCTTCTTCCATCAAATTTTCAGGCCAGAAATTTTTTTTTTCGAAATCCATCTAAGGTTATAGTCTTTGTTTTTTGTGAAAAAGGATCGATCGAATTTGAACTTTTTATGGTGTATTTAGAGAGTTTCGAGGATGTAGATTCCGAATTAGGCATCGATTCCGATCAGAAAAATTTGTATACATATTTAAAGCACTATTTTTCTACTAAATTCATAATATCTCAGCTTTGATGTGTGTTATGAAGAAACTGATTTAAGGTTAGTTGGTTAGTATTCAGAATCGAAAATTCTTCTTGATATCAAGTTTTGAAAGTACTCTGGACTCCGACGTTTCCAGCTTCGAGGTTCCTCATAATATAAATTTTGGATTAAGTGGTTATTAACTCTCTTAGAGCCGATTTATTCACATAAGAATAAATAAAATCATTCCTAGAGCACAGGATCTACGAATGAAACCTGCGCCGCGGAAGTTAATTTATTTATTCACATATGCAAAAACCGCTCCTTAGTAAAGTTAATTAAATCATATCATTATGATTTTTTTCTGGGATTAAACTCAATGGTGCCATCTAGGAAGAGTAGCTCGAACCCTATTTTGCTGAGAATGGACCGTTACAGGGTTCTATACGTATTTGGCCGCAGGACTAATTAGTTCAGTAAAATGCGGATAGATGACTTATAGTCAAATTCTCTACTGATTCAAATTTTAGATTTATTCCGAAAAACTGACATAATTCGAGTGTCTCTGGTTTTATTAGGCCTGAGAGCCTACAGCTATTCATTGTATAATGTTTTTTTCTGTCAAACAGATGGATTAAGGTTCATCGGGGCAAATAATCTCCAATTAAACCATTAGAAAATTAATTTTGGTCCTGTATCTTTCCTTCCAATCAAAAATTAATTTAACTATAAAAATAATTGCTCAACGCAAAGCTTGAATCTTATAGTTCGTAAGTTAGTAAGATTTTTCTATTTAACATTCGAAAATGCGTCAATTTTTTCTCAAAATGAGTACGGCACCATCAGTTTGTGAACCTTGGTGAATATTCACGATGAATAGTATTCCTTGTTAGAGTTTTATTCCGCAAGACTAGAACACGAAAATAATGTTTAAACACTAAATCCTTGTGTACACTTTCAGCGTTTTAATGATTTAATTGCCAAGATAAATTAATTTATTTTCGACTGTGCTAAATAAGAACTTTCTGCTACATAAATCGCGTTGTTGCTGGTTAATTGGGAAAATATCCTATCTATGTTTCCAGAGTAAGTCCACCAGTCGACCAAAACATCAATCAACGTTGTAATCATAACAATGCCGACTATTTACCACGATCAACTGTATGTGCGTAAGAGAAGACCTTGAAGTAACCAATTTCAGCATTCATTTATTCAGATTTATATTTTTCCAGACATTGAATTGACAAAAACTCGCTGCAATGAGGATTCCGCGTTGAAAAACAATAACGATAAGATCTTGATATTACATCTTGAAAACCACAAATGCTATTTCTTTTCCGTTCATTCGCGAAATTCAGATTTTATTTATTATTCCATATCGATTACCCCTTTTCAAAGTGCACGTCCGTTAATGCGATGACGTAAGCTCCACTTGAAGAACAGCTTACATCATGTGGGCGCGCTGACGTCATAGTGAATCATACTAGGAAAATTTCCTCTTTCAAATTGTACCCTTGCGCTCAATTAATTTTATTCATTCGAACACTTGTTTGAATAGGAGTTCTTGAATTCATAAGCGATACTCACTTTTGCAAAACGTTATTTTCATTTCATGTTCGTATATTCTTAAAATAGATTTCTCTTTTTCTGGGAAATATTAACACGATGTTTTCTCCAATGGGACGGTTGGTAAATTGTTTGAGAAGCACTAGTTTTATGTTTATGTCACCGTATTATTTTCCTAATTCCTTATACGATCCTAAAAAAATACTTAATTCCATATGCTTATTTCCTGAGGTCAAAATCAGGATTAACCCCTTTAAATAGATAGCAATGGAATTTTATCCAGAAAATTAATCGAACAACTAGGAAATTTATTTTTTTCTGGGTCAAGGTGGTTAATAATTCGAAAAATAATTATTGTGAACAGAGTAGCGAGCGCGAATGCTGTTGCCAATTTGACTTTTTTTTCTTCATCGAACAGAATTCGTAACGTAGTTCAACCTGATCATTAAAACTCAACTCCTATCGACTGCTTACAATGGTGTATATTCGATATAATCCTTTTATCATTTCGCAGTGTATATTTATCCTAGAATCAAAAAGCAAACCTTCTCATGTCGGAAGCGGAATAAATAAACACCAATAAGTTTTGGGAACACACGGCAACATCGCCTTTGTTTCTATGACGCGCATTTACTTTCAAGTTGTCGGCCAGTGACGACCGCCCAGAAAATTTGACGTGGCTACTACGTATACCCCGTTTGCCCACTCCGATTGCAGCAAAGCTGGTGACGAGAAATACGTAACTGGTAAGTACCCAGCCGAAGAATAACAATACAACATGGTTCAGTCATCCCCTCGAATGTTTGTCTTGTATTTTGGGTTGTTCTAGTGAAGCAATTAAAATGTGTTTGAACTTTTTGGAACAGCATCTTGTGCAGGTAGAAATATGGCGTCATTCTTTCGTTTCAAACCTAACAATTCTAATAAATCTGATTGTTAAACCATTTTGTTTATTAAAACATAATTGGATTTTTAGAAAGTCTCATTTATCATTGAGACCATGCATTACAGGAAATAAAACTATGCCGTACTTGTATCCTTTTCATGAATTTATGGTTAGAAACATGACTAGCGTATTAGAAAATTTGACGTTAACAACAATAATTGGAAATTAACAATACTAACTGTTTTTTTTCAGAATGTCAATTATTACATTATGTTACATAGCAACAAATTTTACGCCAACTTTTGGCTAACATTGATACATGGAGTGTTATACGTTTCTATTTATAGATCTCAATGATGTATCTACTAAGGAATGAGGTTGCATATGACATGTCTTTATGGAATATTTTCATTCACTGGCAACAAAACATTAAAAAAAACATTTCGAATTTATATATTAGATATTTATTCAAAATTAGAAAAAGCAATGACTCCCAAACCATAATTTTGAAAGAAATAAATTAGGGAATCTTCCTATCATATTTTGCTATCTTGAAACATCATAGCAACTTATGAATCGTAAACAGATAAATTAACCCATATTCGATAACTAAGCTCTGAAAGGTTGGTGACCTGAAGTACAAAGTTGATATAATCCTTTACTATCAAAATAAATTTGTTTATTTTCCAATAACATCAATTCATGGTAGTAATATAATTGTCGAATAGTTGAATTCTCAATGAAGCAGTATCCTGATACCTCTTGGTTTTTCTTTTGTAGGAGTTCACATTATTGTACAATGGACAGTATGGTGGACGAGAACGGTTCTGTTGACCCTTTGGCACCTTCCCCAGGTCCCCAGTCTCCCATTTCGGTATCGGTAGGAGTCAACAACTCGCAACCGCATCTAGTGACAGCCACTAACATAGTTCAACTCACTTTACCTACCACTCAAACACAGGCACAGGTAGGGGACTCCACGTCCCTCTGTGCATGTTAACCTTTAATTATTTCCTTGTTTAAGTCTTTCATTTGCAAGAAATTTTAGGTTTGGTCAAGTTTTCTTATATATGATTCTCTGAATGGAAGTTGATATTCTTTTTGGGTTTAAAGTTCAAGGAATTTCATCAAAATAATGATGCTGCAATTATTCTTAATCAATACATGCTGATTTTATGTCTGATCTCAAGGAAAGGCAACTATAATGAGATGAATCATAATTTTTGGTGGGGTGTTTGATTTTTCATCAGACATATAATTATTTTATGTGAAAACTTGACGAAACTGGGCCATTACTTACATTCAATTGTCAGTTTTCTTTCTTTGACTAACTTTCCTCTCATTTTCTAACCTCTCATTCCAAATTCTATTTTTGATTTGTTTTTAGGTACAAAGTGTCATTCAACCCAATCAACAGTCTGTCATACAAACTGCTGCAAATTTACAACCTATGTTGAGCAAAGGAAATGTAATTCTTGTTAGCAAACCAAATTCTGTTATACAGACTACCCAAGGAAGCCTTCAAGCATTACAAGTAAATAGACATTTAATTGTGACAAGCTAGAATTTTCAGAACGACTTTTTATCAGATTCTGTGGTTCATTCAAAAAACATTGTTACCACAGAATTACATTTAATTCAAAATTTATCTTTTTTTCATTCACTATCACTATATTCAATCTTTATAATGAATGTTTTATATTTTAATTAATTCATCATAAAGACATGAAGTATTTCTTGTTTCACCTAGGTAGTTGAGACAGCTAGTGACGAGAGTTTTTCTGAAGACGAGTGTCCCAAAAAACGCAGAGATGTGTTATCTAGGAGGCCATCTTACAGAAAAATCCTGAATGATTTAGGCGGGGGTGAGATAGCTGGTATGTTTTTATTGCATGCTAAGGGTTCTTTAGGGTGGTCCAATCTATCCAGTCTTTCTTTTTTTTGAAATTTTTTTTAGTTGTCACAAATTGTGTCCATCAGTAACACACCACTCCGGTACAATTTACGTGAAAGTATAAACTTTCACTTCATCGAGGTATTTTTTTGATTTTTTTTGCATGGTATTTTTAGTTTTATTTTTGCATCCCTTCTTAAACTTTTAGTCCTTATCTTCATCTTGAAAAACCCCCTTTTGGGGTATTCTTGTTGGATTTTTCAATGAATAATGAGAAAGTATTTGTTTTCTTTTGATTTTATTGAGTATATAACTTTTTGAGCTTGAATATATCATTGAGTACTTAATATAAACTTCTTACTTTCTTGTTGTTTGAGCTGATTGTTTTTATACATTTCCTTTGATAATAATTTATTAGAGATATCAGTGAAACTTGTTCAGCTGGTATAATAACACGTTTTTAACATTTTTCATTGAAATAAATCCAATTCAAGAAGTATGACATTTAAGTAGCCAATTGCTTAGTTGAAATTCAGAACTTTCCACTTGCTCAAACACAGTACTTTCTTTAATTTGTCATCGTAGTATTGACCATAATTGATTTTTTTATGTTATTCTCCATTATATCACTTAGGAGACTATTTAAGTTAGTCCTATTATAACATTATTTTCCTCAATTGTTATTGAGATCAAAATATCACCCTGTATATATCATCACTTGTGGTATGGGATTCTTCATTTCCCTTCTCCTGTAAATTATCCATGCTGTTTAAAAACTTTGGCAACCTAATATGAAGGCGCTGTGGATTGAATGGTGTAACAAATATACAATTGACTGCATTGAGAGAAAATCAGCTTCAAAGACACCTATAATTTGGAAGTTAAAAGATCATATATATGTAAATAACCTACAAAGAGTAATATGCCCATATGAAGTGCCTGTCAGTTGTTCTCTCTCCATATTTCTCTGTTCAAGACCAATAATAATAATATTCTTGAACGAAAAACGTGCTTGGGATAAAATGAAGTGACGTCATTGATGACGCACAACTGAACAAAAGGGCAACATTGAAAATCGAGGTGAAGATATTTTCTCTCAAGTGCAATCGTTTCCATTCACAGCGCCCTTGAAAAATATAATTCTGTGATTCGTAATCACTGGAATTAATATTTGCATTCTCACGTAATGTTCGCAGAAGGCAAAGTGGAGCAAACTTCCTCAGAGGCAGACAGTGAATTATCCTCACATTCTATCCCATACCACACAGGTTAGTTCATTT
The DNA here is from genome assembly GCF_914767665.1 of Harmonia axyridis. Taxonomy (NCBI): domain Eukaryota; kingdom Metazoa; phylum Arthropoda; class Insecta; order Coleoptera; family Coccinellidae; genus Harmonia; species Harmonia axyridis. The sequence continues at coordinate 40,356,314 of NC_059505.1, forward strand.
TGGTTGATTGTAAACTGTGCAGCTTAACATGAATTCTGTACCGCGTCTGAAGGGAGGAGCCTGAGTTTTGACGTCACTTGTGGGCGGAGCTTAACCTTCAGTTTATCAAACAAAAAACAGTTTCCCATATGACACTCAATTGTTTATATATATGTCAAAGTGACGTTAATGGCTCCATGTTGGTAAATTTGCGTTTTGGTGGCCTCTTTTTTTCATTGCTTTTTTTGAGAAATATTTATGAGAATTGAAAATACTAAATTTTATGAGGTCAATAAATATTATTGAATAATTTGAGAAGATTTGGAATATTTGTCTACTATAAGAGTAAGATTGAATGGTTATGAGGACATAAGTGAGATCAATCCTAGGTTCCTCTGTTCATAATAATTAGATACCGTGGAGGAAAATTAAGTTCTTATCCTTTCATTCCAAAGTACGGTGCTTTTTACTGCACATTTTAAGAAGACCTGCAGTAAAAATTGTTGTATTTACTTGAAGAATTATGAATTCCATATCATTTCTATCTGTGGAAAATATTTTTACTTTTTTATTCCTTGCAAGTTTATGTTTTTTTTTTCTTTCAATTTTTCCTTTTGCATGAATAAGAATGTATGCATGTTCATGAGTACATAACTCTTTCGAAAGCCATTATAAAATATTCTCTCACTAACTTCAATAACATGTGGAAGAAGACTAGATATCTATGAAAATTAGTAGTAGGAGACCGGAAACATAGAAATATCACAGAATGGGTTAGGATAGGAGAAAGTCAATGTATTTTTGTGTATTAACTGAAATCAGGTTCACAATTAGGGAAACCGGCTGAACAGTGTTATTTATTTCAAGGCATGTCAGTCAAGGCAGAAAGTATTGAAGCAAAAAATACCTCTAACCTGAATGGATTGAGGTTGACAGATCAAGAATGGCCTAATACTAAAACTGTTAAATCGGAGAAAGTAGACTACGAATTTTCAGGTAACTTTTCCTCAAGATTATAGTTTTTTTTTAGAAAACATCAGGTAGAAATCGGTACTTACATAAATAGAAGCAGCTCTGACAGCCACAAAAAAGCAAGAATTTGATTTTTTGTCGAAATTAGCTACTTTCGGAATGTCAATCCTTACCTGAAATTATCTTAACCTAAACTAACCTAATTTAATACTTCCTTTATGGCATAGGTTTGAATCATTCTGAAATATTTCTGTTATCTCTTAGTGATAAGGCGTTGCACATTTTTTATAGCCCGTGTTTCATTGCGCTTACTCTTTTCATTACAGTTTTACCGGCGACAGCAATACAAATATCCAGTGGCGAGGGTGCTGGTCACGGTTTGCACACTTTAACGATGACGAATTCGACACAAGGGGGCGCTATCGTGCAGTACGCCCAAGGACAGGAATTTTTTGTACCTGGTAAGTATTTTTAAGTTCCCGGCCACTCGGAAATTAGAGGGAATGAGGAGGCCAACACACTTGCCAGAAAAGGAGCACAAACTCCTTTCATCGGCCCTGAACCTTTCTGTGGTGTAGACAAATGTACCTACAAGAAAGGGTTTCAGGAAAAGGAGGTAACCGAAATATAAAAACAGAAACAAAGTTTCATCGAAACTTTGACTCTACAAGATCCAAGAAGTATCTGGATCTTAGTAAGAATATGCTACACCTCCTCACTGGATTCCTCACAGGGCATTGCCGCCTTAGGTAACACCTCATGAGAATGGGTCTAACAGAAAACAACGAGTGCAGATTCTGTGGGGAGGAGGAAGAAACTCCGAATCACTTGGTGAAGGAATGCCTAGCCATCGTTAGCCAACGCAAAACCTGCCTTGGACGCGAAACTTAGAGAAGTGAGGAATTAGCCTCCTTGAAGCCATCCCAGATATTGGAGTTCATCAGAACTCTGGAACTGGAAGGCGAGCTGTAGATCACTTTATGGAGGGAATAGCTCTGATTGGGGGTACAATAGAGCATTAGGTCGCAGTGAAACAAAACCTCCTTAATTAAATCTAATCTTAATCTAAGTATTTTGACAACATTGAACTTTTACCTATAATTGAAGAAAAAAAAAAAACAAAAAAAAAAAAAGGGAATACAAGTTCCAGTCCAAGTCGAGTCCTATTCGATCAACCAAAGTGGAAAATTAAAAATTGTATGTGGGGTTCCTCAGGGGAGCGTACTTGGCTCCCTTATATATCTGCTTTATACAGAAAGTATTTCTGCTGCTGCTCTTAGAAGCAAATATTTAATTTTTGCATTTTTGAGATACTCCCTGTAGAGTTCCTCAAGGCATTGTATTTTGGCTCTTTCTAATTCTGCTTTATACAGAAAATATGTCTGATGCTGGTCTGGTAGAAAAATACTTAATACTAAGAGACCTTATCATTGAAAATTGTAGAGGACTCCTCTACTTTGCCAATAACCAGTCGGTGTTATGGGGAATACAACCTTAAACAAACTTGAGACGAATTCGGGTGCTACAAAACAAAACTATAAGGATTTTCCCCTAATGAATTTGATCAATTCATGATATTTTTTCGACATAACCTCAAATGTTCAATAACCTAAAAATTGAAGATAGGACCCTTAATCCACATTTCATTGCAGTGGTGGCCCAAAGTGGCAGCATATCTGGTCAGGGCGAAGACCAGTCCAGAAAGCGCGAGATGCGCCTGTTGAAGAACAGGGAGGCAGCAAGGGAGTGCCGCAGGAAAAAGAAGGAGTACATCAAGTGCCTGGAGAACAGGGTTGCCGTTCTGGAGAACCAGAACAAGACCCTCATGGACGAGCTGACCACGCTCAAAGATCTTTATTGTTCGCAGAAAGTAGAATGAAACTCGAGCTTGGGTAGATTGGTGTCGGACTCTGCCGAGGTATTTGTCTGTAGGCTAGTGAGGGAAATTGTGCTTTAATGTTTAACCAAGAGATCTTGTGCAATCACAGCCGATACGAGTTGAAATCACCCCTGAAATCGAAGAGGGAGGACCGAGGATCGAAGACGAGGACGCAGAAGGTAGGATGGACCAGCTTAAGAGCTGCCATCCAGTTGAAAATTCATGAAAACCGGTGATATAGCTTTTAAAGTTGTTATTTTCGAATAGAAGAGATCGTTTCAGTTTGGTTTCAGTCCAGATCTGATCGTAGAAGTTTACCCAAAGAATGTTATTAGAGTACTTAAAGTTTATATTTGTTGAATGGTTTAACTATCGATACGTTGCTATTTTATTCTCAGATCTGTTGTAAACATGTTATTTTATTGAATAGGCTGTATATCTAGTACAAGCGAAGGATTTAACTGTTAGGTTTAAGTTAACTTGGAAAAATTTGGTGTGCTTTATGGATCTACGTTGAATTTTTCGTTATTTATGTTGTAGCGACTCATTGCGAATTCTTTAAACTAGTCATAAATTAATACGGGCTCGAGGGGCTTTATGATCTTTTTCTATCAAATATTTAACACTTTTTATCGATTTCGAGAACGTCTTTCTGCTTCTCAAAACGCTCCGTTTAGAAGTTGCGAGTTGAATTCAATTTAGTTACCGAAATAATAAAAATAATGGGAGATTGAACAGATTTATTTTTCATATACGAAGATGTAAATAAAATTGTATATTATGTATATTGAAATAAAGGATGAGGGTTGTGATGGAGGAGCCACTCTGTATATAAAATAGAACCAAGTGTGAGGTGCCTGTTAGCAATCGAAATTTTTTTTTCGGAATTTTTGTATAAAATTCATTATGGTGACGACTATCCATTTTTTTTCATGTGGAAGGCCCCATAGAAAGGACGAGAGTAGTATTTATTTTCATATAATCTGATTGGAGTGCCTTTGTAATCATAAAGAAGAACAAGAAAATGTTATGCAACTCTATGAAACTAGTGCCATAACGATTTTTTCTTGGTTTTATAGATGCGAAATGTTTTGCCTCGGAAAAATGACTGAGGTATGATAGACGACTATTTTTACATATCAAATATCGTGACATGATATTTCTGACTAATTGCCGTTTGATTTTTTTTGTTTCGTTTTCAGGTACCACTATTTTTGTAGATTTCACACCAATAAGTGTGTTTTAGCAGTTAATTTGTACATAAGTATCAATAGTTGTTAAAGTATTAGTTGAAAGATTTATTATATTAAATTGGATATAATATTTTAAAATTTCTTTTCATTTATGTACCTGTTATGATTGTGTACCAATCTTTATGTGCAAATTCGTCGAAAGATCACTGTGAAGGATTAACGAAACATTTGTTAGACAATAACAGGCCAATTGAAAAGTCCCTGGTCTACCACAGTAAAACACATTTTTTGGCGAAATTCGATTTTATTATTCAATATAGTTGTCTTCGAGGGCGAAACAGCGATTATAGCGATCTTCCAACTTTTCTATACCATTTTTGTAGTACGATTTGTCTTTCCCTTCAAAATTGGCCTTAGTTTCGGCCATTACTTCTTCATTGGCGCTAAATTTCTTTCCAGCGAGCATTCTTTTGAGGTCTGATCAGGAAAAAGTCGCTGGGGGCCAGATCTGGCAAGTACGGTGGATGCAGAAGCAATTCGAAGCCTATCGTGCAATTTTGCATTGTTTTCATTGATTTGTGACACGGCGCATTGTCTAGATGAAACAGCACCTTTTTTTTCTTCAAATGGGACCGTTTTTAAACAATTTCATCCTTTAAACCATTCAATAACGCTATATAATAATCGCTGTGGATGGTCTGTCCCTTTTGGAGGTAATCCTGGTGTAGACCCCGGAAACTCTTCATTTTTTCCCTTTAAAAATCAATATTTTATCAGCACACGAAATTATTTTTTTTCCATCTTTTTTCAAATAATAAAAGTAGCTACACTTACAATATCTCACAAACTAATGGTCGGAGTGCTGTCAATTTTTGACACGTAGCGTTTGAAGGTTGGTAGTAACTAAAAATTATATGGATTTAATACTAGCATCGCCTTCTGTGCAACAGACGGGGGACTTTTCAATTGGCCTAATAAGCATTTAGTGTTGCTCTTTTAACAAGCCTCTTTGTAAACATTTTTTATAAATGAAACACTTCCTTGTAAAAGTTTATTATTCGACGAAAAAAAGATCACAAAACCAAAGCAGATCACAATATTCATGAGAGTTAAAAATAAATTATATAATAAAATTAACTAAATGTTAATTTAATTAACAGGAAAGCAAATAGTAATGTACATTCGTGTTATCATTTTCATATAAAGTAAATCTTATATATTTCTATAGATCAGGGGAAATTAATTTTAAAGATATTTAGGAACTTACTAACTAATATTTATTTTCCGGCAGAGAATACTTTGAACGACCCTGAAGACCATTTTCAGTGTTTATCTGGACGATATTTCTTGATATTCCTGCAAAGATAATCATTAATTAAATGGAACAAAAAAGTTATCAGATTTATTTTGAAAAAGTAAAAAAAAACTATAGTTTTGCACTTTCGAGACCAAAAAGTGTTTCCTGTGTGTTTTTATTAGTTAATTTTTTCTCGAAGGTACAAAATTTCATGTTCATCATGGGACTAAACGATTCAACTTGATTGTAGTCCCTTGGTGAACTTTATTCATTCAATATTTGAAAAATGTTTTTAGTTTACGTTCTATACTACAATCTTTATACACTACGAACTACGTGAGGTATGAATTCGACAATTAGATAGTTATTCTACTTGTTTTTCATCAACAAGATTCAAATTTTAGTAAGCACATATTAATCATCATGTAAAAATCAAAGATAAAGATTATATTGAAAGATTCATTAATAATAGTAGTAAACTCTAAGGAGCATTCATGCAAGAATATCTAGAAGTATAAATTTAGATCGAGATGAAAAATATTATGGGCCATGCAATAACAGATTTATTAACTTGAACTCTCAAAATTTTAAAATATTTTGGGCATTAGTTTTTTTATGAAGTGAGCACATTTCATAACAGTGTTTTAAATAGAAAGATGATGAACGTTAGCAAGTACTAGACTTGACTGGGCAAAAAGTGATGAGACTTATTTTTCGATGAGTATATCCATAAGGGACCATCTACAACTTGAATAGAATACCCATTCCAAATTTATCGCAATCAGATAAGAATTTTATAAGGTAATGCTCTTATAGGCTTTCGTGGACACACAGACAGACTGAAACGAACCAGAGTCGTTCAAATGGTCTGAAGTGTTTTTGGTTATTCTAAAAACATCATTGGAGTCTAATAATATTCACAAAGCTTCTTCTATCTTTGGTAAACTCAGAAGCAAAACAAAAATAAAAACTCCACAACATAAGAAGGCATGGGTAACAATCTACGAAAAAATATCGACTTCGACACTCAGTCTTACTACTTTTTGTCCAGTGTGATGTGCCTCAAATGGAAGATTTTCATCAGTTGGTGAAATAAAAGTTTCAACTGCAGAAAAGGGTGCAATTAAAGGTAAAAATGATCAAAAAAAGCGATACGAAAATTGAAAATCTTGTCGATCCTCTACCTAACATAGTTCGTCAAGAACACAAACATGGACACTGATCCTGACTTTGATAGTAGTCATGAATATGCGTGTTTCGATGTCTAGGGCTACAAGCAGGTACGTACGCAGTAGCTAAACGGTGGGTCACAGTCTCTCTTTTGTTTTTAACAGGAGTCAACGGCGAAGAAGAAGCTAAAACAGTAATTCAAATTAACCATCATCATTTCATCAGGTTTTGAACGATCATACCTTTGACTGTTTCCTTATACTGTGGCATCTTCTTCTTGACATCTTCTCTGTGTTTACTCCTGTCTCTGGCTGTTCTTTCAGCTGTACTTCTAATCGTTGATACGGCTGTTTTATGACGGATTTCTGGAAGAGCCCCAGGAAGTCTGAAAAAAGGTTTGGTTCAACAATAGACAACCAAATAGTTGAATCATATACTTTTGGATTAACAATTCGGTAAAAAATTCAATGAAGAAGATCATACCTTTCTTCAGTTTTTATCTTGGCACTTGTGTCGATCTTTCTCTTGGCGTTGGTGGCAACTGTACCCTTCTTACTGATCTCCATCCCATTGGTCATACTCAACTGAGTGGTTTTCGTCTTCCTAACCAACCTAGGCTTTCTCAGCGGCACTTCGTTGGCAGCCAAATCTTCTGAAGAACTACCATGCGACTGCAATAGAGCCTCTCTACTACTGGCCCTCTGCAACCTCCTAGCTTTGGTCGTGGCTTTCATTCCACTGGATTCACTACTGCTAGTCCTAGTCTTAATCTTATCTGCACTAGCCTTGGTATTGGCGATGTACCTATGGGTAGGTTTAGAGTCTTTAGGAGAAGCTTCTAGTGAAGAATTGGAAGAAGCGTTTTTTAATCTTGACTTGCAAGGTCTTTCAATCGGTTTCTTCGCCTTATCCTGCTTCCAAGCCTTATTTTCCGTTATTGTACTCAGTTCTGTTTTAGTTTCTTCTTTCTCAGCCTGTTTTCTCGATTCTTCTTCGCTGTACTCCTTCACAGCTTGGAGTATCTCATCTGCAGCTTTCGTCAGTTCTTCTAGGATACAACTATCGAATTTTGAGCTTGATTTGGACTCCTCATTGGGAGATGGAGGAATATTCTGGTATAAAGGGGACTCAGTCCTTGTAGAAACTGTCTTATTTGTTTTAGTAGGTGATGTTTTGTTGTTGTTAACCTTGAATTCCCTCCTAGGTGTTTCGTTCTTCAGTCTATCCGTTTGGGACCTCATAGGAACGCCAAAGTAGGCCATCTCCGACTTCTTAGGCTGTCTTAAGACCTTCTCGTTCCTAAGGAAACCATTCTGGTGGTTTTCCTCCGAGTTAGTACTCACATTTAGGGTTGTTTTAGGTTCAGGTTCTGTTTTGGTCAGGTTCACGTCGAGCAATCGTATTCTTTCTCTGTTCGTTTCTATATTTGAGCTTCTACCAACTAGGAGAGGACTGGAAAGTTTATCGGAAGGATTTGCAGACTTCAGCTCTGCCGTTTTTATCACAATTGGGTGCTTTCTTAGGACTATTGGAGAGTACTTTCTACTTTTGATCTCCGCCTTGATTCTAACTGGTTCTTCTGGATTGGTTATGGCTTCTGATCTGTCGTGGAGTTTGCTTTCTGCGTGATAAATTAGGAGATTATTCTAGTGGTTAAAATAGTGGACTTATAAAAAAAACTGTAGTGGTATTTCACCTTATTACAACATATTTAGACTTTTCCTGTGATATTGGGAAAGCCTTTTGGCTTATCCAGTATCACAAAGATTTTAAACTCAAAATAGTGTGTGTATGTTGAGTAAAATGTGCTTTTGGAGAAAAGAGTTGAAAGGTTTAAACGCTTCATCAATGAAAAACCGACATTTAGCTTTCTCTCTCTGGAAAGATTGAATTTCTTCAATTTCCCTAACAAAATTTAAATTCTTTTAGTGCTTATTGATTTGAATATTATAGCTTTCCAACCAATTTTGACAAACTTAATTCAAAGCTCGAAAGCTCATAGATAACTTCATTTCTCCAATAGCACTGAAAACCAACACAGACCTTCTAAACTCAAAAAATGATCAATTAAACAAATCTGCAGAGTTCAAAGATATATTCAATTACAATCTTTACTTTTCCGTGTACCTTTTTCTATTTGTGCAAGTGAACTTTTACTCGAACTAACATCTCTAGCCTTCTTATGATTAGACTTGTCCAGGACATTCCTATAGGCTCTCATCCGACCCCAACTCCCAGAAACAACGCTACTTCCTGCATCTTCCTCTAGCCTCCTCCTTTCTGTTATCCTACTGGTCAAAAGTTGCACCTCTTTGTCAGCGTCGCTGTCACTATTCTCCTCCTCTTCGTACAACCTCTTCAGCGCCTCCAGCTGCTGCGGCATTCGGTTGGGGATCTTCTCCAGACAGTTCTGGCTCTTGATGGTGTTCTCCAGCCTCTCTGGTACATTCTGGCACTTGGTGGGATTCTCCAGCCTCTCTGGTTCGTTCTGGCACTTTATGGTGTTCAGGATTAAAGACGTGGACTTAAAACTATGAGATCCGTTTGTTTTGGCTTCGTAGAAGGCTGGATGGCGCTCTTCTTCTTCGGTTGGTGAGAGATCTATGGTTATTTTTGTTGTGGTTGTCGTGTTTGAAGAGTTTTCGTTCGTTGTCGTGGTCTTGGAGCATAACATGTGCTTGGAGGTGGAGTTTTCTCGTCCTATCCTGACCACTAGGCCCTTCTTGAGTATCTGTTTCGGTTCTAAAATGGGTTTAGGCCATGGTGAATTTTAGGGTGGGGTTAGAAGGATGTTTTTTTGAGTTTTTGATAGGATCCTTTCAGTAGGAACTTAGTGTTTTATCTTGAATTTTCAGAGTATGAGCGAAGTCTGATTGCAACAGTTTTTTAATAGACTCACAATAACTAAAAGCAATATAAGTAAATGTAATATCTGAATATGGCAAACTTCTTCAGATTGTAAAATGAGTAGACTAAATATTTTTTATTTTTGAGGCATATGTGCGTGGTGACTCTTTATAAGATCGTAGGATGGCGCTGCATGCCACGCAATACTCGGCAAACCATTACAGCTCTGGATATAACTCAACAGTTCTCTGGCAAAATCTCCACACTTCGTTTTCAAGGTGTGGAGGTGTATAAGACAGGAAACATTGAGCCGAATCTAAATAGGATAAGAAAATTTCATTTTTGCAAGCCGAATTTAGACTTCTTATGCAATTTGTGAGAATTCAAGAGATCGTTTATTTTAAGATATCCAATAGTTTCTTTGGGAGCAAGTTGAAATCCGAAGTAAAGAAAGCCCATAAAAATTTACTTCGCTCATTGAATAAGTAGGTTGGGGAAAACTATAAATCTGCAAATATGTTGTTCCTACCGAATGATCCCATTCGTAATATTTACAATACAAGATATGCATCTGAATACTTATATGCAACACTTTATGAATGCATCGATAACGATCTTAAGTACCCTCAAAAAAACAGTATAATTTGTTCAATTGTCAGCCATGGTACTCGAAGAAATTAGAAGCCATGAAATATACAAAGTGTTCTACATAGTGTACATGCACAAATAGAAAAAGAGACATATTTACAATAAAGGTCTACAATATCCTGGAACATCTTTCTGGTTTGGTTTGTTAGTTTTTCTACTCTACTTACTAAACTACGAAGAAGTTAGTGGTTTGGTAAAGGGAAGATGAAACATTGAGACAGGGGTTTCTATGAGGATGTTAGGTTAGTTTGGTATCACTTGAAGAATTTTACATAATACTGCTCAACAATTGAATTGTACATTACTGGAGCACAGATAAATTGAACAAAAAGAATATTGCTCGTATTTTGACCTAATTTGCTTTCAAGTAACATGCATACAACTGTGTTCAGGTAGTTTAATTAGAAAGTACTCTTCCAGCAGCTTTTAGTCCTAGACGCTGCGTATGTTTAGGACAGTTTAGTTCGGGACACTTTGGGGTAGGACAATTTAGTTTGGGACAGTTCAGGATAGGGTATTTTAGTTTAGAACTCTTAGTATAGGACGATTAAATTTAGTACAATTCAAAGAAAATTGGCATAGGACAATTCAGTTTAGGACACTTTTAGTAAATTTTAGTTTAGAAAGGTTTATTTCAGTCAAATTTAGTTTAGGGTACTTTAGTTTGGTAAAATTTAGTTTAGGACACTTTAGTTTGGTAAAATTTAGTTTAGGACACTTTAATTTGGTGAAATTTAGTTTAGGACACTTTAGTTTGGTAAAATTTAGTTTAGGACACTTTAATTTGGTGAAATTTAGTTTAGGACACTTTAGTTTTGTAAAATTTAGTTTAGGACACTTTAGTTTGGTGAAATTTAGTTTAGGACACTTTAGTTTAGTAAGAATTAGTTTAGGACACTTCAGTTTGATCAAATTTAGTTTAGGACACTTTAGTTTGGTAAAATTTAGTTTAGGACTCTTTAGTTTGGTGAAATTTTGTTTAGATAGGACAGTTCAGTTCAGTACACTTCATTTTAGTTAAGGACAATTCAGATAAGGATTGTTTAGTGAGAGATATATCAATTGAAGACACTTCAATTGCTGAGCAGAATAGAATAACTAAAGGGAAAAACAATAAAATTCAACGGTGATTTCATCGAATTTTAACGTCAAAAGTTTTTCCTTTCAAAGTTCTAAATTGAATACGGATGTTGAAGGATGTAAGGTTAGATCTAAACTATGTTTGTACTGACCTTTAGGCTCCAATTTTACCGGCTCATTGAAAACATCCTGTTTGTTCAACGAGCTGTTCTGCACAACAACTGCTTGTCCCTCTCCAATATTGACCCTTGTGGAAAACCCCTTATGACCGTTTTCCACCTTCTGGCTTTCCTCCATGCTCCTTATCCTATCAGCCACAGAAAGAAAGGGCTCCGTCTTCCTGAAATCCTTCTGGTAGTCGGCCAACCTCTTCAACTGGTCCTTTATCAGATCAGGCTGATTGTTCAAGATGGAGCTGCTTTCGCTAGCCCTGTTGTCAAACAGAGTACTGCTGACTGTCACTGTTGATTTCCAGATGGGCGGGTCCTTCTCCGGATATTTCTGCAGGTCCCAACTCTTGTTCTCTTCGTCGAAGAAATTGAAGTCCATAGGGTTCTCGCCTAGATGGTAGGGTTTGGGTTTTACCATCTTGTTTTTGAGGATGCCTTTGATGCTTTCGTTGTCACCTGAATCTCTTCTGTCGTCTTCGAAGGCTCCAAGGCTGTTGAAGTCGGAGTTCACCGTGACCACTCCGTGGGTTTGGGATGTTCTGTGTTCTGTTTCTTCGCCGCTTGTGACATCTTCTCCGTAGGGTTGGTTGTTATTGTCTAGATGGAGAAAAAAGAATAAATAAGATTGAAGATGAGATAAGGCTTGTAGGGCAAATTGAGTATTTGAAAATGTTCTTAAGGGAAGAAATTAAAGGCTCACAGGTTTGCTAAAAACGCAGAGAAGGATGAATGAACATAAAGCTGGTCAATGGCTGTAGAAAGAAGCAAGTTGGAGCAAAATAGACAATAGAAGTAGTGATCTACGAAAAGTAACTTGAAACTACCAATATTTAGGTTGAAGTGAATTCAGTAGTACTTGACATAATCCTAAAAGGATCTTATATCTAAAGGGTGTTTTTTTTCGAGGTATATAACTTTAAGTTGGCATTACCGTTCAAGATGGCGACCGATTTAATAGCTGTCAAATGATTTATTATCAGTTTGGTTTGGCAATTCATCAAATTCAGCCAAACGATCATCAAGTAAGGCGTAGATTCGTCGAATGGGCCCAAAATGAGATTGCCGTTGTTCCCGATTTTCATAAGCGAATTTTGTTAAGCGATGAAGAGCACTTCTGGTTGAATGGCTACGTCAACAAACAAAACTGCCGCATTTGGAGTGAAGCTAATCCTCAAGTGTATGTCGCAACACCGTTACATCCAGAAAAACTGACTGTTTGGTGCGCTTTATGGGCTGGTGGAATCATTGGTCCGTATTTCTTCAAAAACGATGATGGCCAGAACGTTACAGTCAATGGTGATCGGTATAGAGCCATGATTACTAACTTTTTCATTCCTGAATTGAACAACCATGATGTCCAGGAGCTGTGGTTCCAACAAGACGGCGCAACATGTCACACAGCTCGTGCCACAATCGAATTATTGAAAGACACGTTTGGTGACCGCCTAATTTCACGTTTTGGACCTGTGAATTGGCCTCAAAGATCTTGTGATTTAACACCGCTAGACTACTTTTTGTGGAGCTATGTAAAGTCATTGGTCTATGCGGATAAGCCACAAACCCTTGACCATTTGAAAGACAACATTCGCCGTGTTATTGCCGATATACGGCCACAAATAATGGAAAAAGTCATATTTAAAATGTAATGCCACAAAATTATCTTGCGGATAAATAAAATTCATGTCAATCGAATCCATCGTTGTTTTATTGCAATTTAAAGTTCTATAGCTCTAAAAAAACTCCCTTTACTTGACATCATCCTAAAAGGATCTTATATCTATATGAAAAAACTTACCGTTACCGAAAAGACTCTTCTCCACGTAGTTCTCTCCAAAATGAAGAACAGGCAAGCCGTTCCTGTTGAAATCGTTCAGGTATCCAGGGTTTCTTCTCCTCCTCCTAAAGTTCTGCGTGGGTGGTGGTTTCTCGTCCGTCTCTACGATATTAACTTTCCCCGACTCAGCCGCAAAGTGCACCTCCGTCTTGCAAAACTCCACCTTCTTGGACTTCTTGCCAAGCCCGGAAAAATCACTGTCACTTGTATCCGGCGCGTTTAGGAACTTATCGTTTATCACCAAGCTGGTTCTACGCGTCTCGTTCCCGATGTTGCTCTTGGACACGTACTTGGTCTCGTCCACGGCGATAGAGTGTCGTTTCACCTCCTGGTCTTGGTTCCAGCCACCGGACACAATGGGGATCTTGATGGTGATGCCTGTATTCAAACTCCAATCGTTTTCTTTATTCTTCTTGGTCCAAGAAGAATTGAACTCTTTCGATTTGTCGAATAGGGAACTGATTCGTCTCACGTTACCGAATCCTACGTCTTTTTCCGCGTCGACACTGTTGTTATCCCCTAGATGGGTTTTTATAACGGAAGGTATGATTATCACTTCACTAGATCTGCAGATGCCACTGTCTGTCGAAGACTCCACCAGCTTCTTATTCGGGGATATGGTCTCGTTTTGGTTCTGTACCGGTTCAAAACCGTACGACTTCCTTCTGTTGTACCAATCCTCGCTTCTGTTGGTCGTTCCGTTGAGCATTTTAGACCTGGATTCCAGGCTTCCGGTCCCCAAGATTGGTTTCTTGTAGTCCATACCAAACACGTAGGATTTGACCTTTGATTGACCAGTTAATCTACTGGAATCTATCATTTTTTCATCAGATTTCGACGTGGTATCTTCCGTTACAATACCGTCGTCTATATCTTGATCCTTGGTGATTTGGAACAGGTCTTTGTCTGGAGAACTGGTTCGTCTGAGTCTTCCTTTGATTGCTTGTATGCTTTCAACAGTTACAAACGAGTTCCGCTTGGACTGGAGACTGTTTCTTTTGGAAGTATCAGCGTCTTCGTCTGCGATTGAAGTTTTATCACTGCCAGAGCTGGAGATGGTTTGTAGGATTTGGTCCAAGGCTTGGAGGTCTATGTTGTTTCCTCTCAAAGCCGTGCTGAGTCTCCTACCTTTCTCGAAGTCTTCAGTGATCTTCCTGACGTTAACCGAGGTTTCTGGAAGGTCTAAGGGCTTGCTGGTGGAAGGTTTATCCTGTTTGGGGTACTGCAACGACCTGCGTATCTTTGATGTCCTTCTCCAGGTCTGTAGGTGCTCAAGGTCCTCCAAATCCTCAATACTTTTCGTCGATTTATCCTTGTTCAAGTTGATTAGGAAATCTTCGCTACTGCTGCTTTTAGTCCTTAGTAAGTTAGTGTGTCCGTTCGTAGGCGTTTTCGTATCGTCGTTGCTTATCTTCAGCCTATCCTCGATGGGCGATCTGGTGCCAAAACTCCCGAAGGCTTGCTTGACAGCGTTCTCGTGGATCTGGTGGCAAAGACGCGTGACTCTGTGCAGGTTGGTTTGACGATCGGGCTCTACCGCGTCATCCTTGTTCTTGATCCTGGTCGGAGGACGTCTAGAGGCGCTCCTTCCGATGACAGCCTTGGATTTTTGGAAACTGAGGTCCAGCTGGTTCGAGGGAATCTGAAACACACAGAGTGGTACATTCAAGGTCGGTGGCTTCGGTTTAAATGTTTTGGTGTTGCGTAACACAAGAGCGATATGACTAATACAGCGAGTTGCAGTACTATATCTGGTCGAATACCAGTACGAATGAGTAACGACATGGACGGAGATGGTGGGGAGGCCCGTTGTCGCTGCATTCGACTTGATTAGTGTCATGAATTGTAATCATCGAAGGATGTTGATCGTTAAAAATCTGGTTGACGTCGGACAATAACATATTGCGGTTCGAGAAGGGTTTCTGATTTGTCATGTGAATGGTTGGCGACGTTGTCATGTGTGTGGGAGATTTCGGGGAATTCCGGAATATATGGAATTCGCGAATGTTTTCTCTGATTTTTTGGAACGCGAAAATTTTGAGGAAAATTCGATAATATGTCTTTTCTGCGTTTGAATGAAGTTGGAATGGTACTGGAAAAAAACATTTCTCTAATTCTGTGGCACGTACTTTCATTCTGCCATACTTTGTAAAACAAATCACACTGGTTTCATGGTTATATTTCATTATTATATGTTGGCACTCGCAACTTCCCTGTCACGGATTTTTATCTGTCAAATTTGTGATACAAAAAACAGTTCTGCCAACCATAGAGTAATAAACATAGATAGAGGGAGTATAAGCAATTTTTATATGTCCCCAACATGTTTAGATTACGTTGTCGGATTGTGATATATTTTTCAAATCCACAATTTTACTATATCGTTATGAATGTATAATATATTGAATGAAATATATTTATTTGAGTGATTTCCGATTAAATATGCAAATTTGAATATTTGGAATCCCATATTTTTCCTAATTGTCGAATTTATAATAAACAGAATATTAATTATTTTCTGTATATACCTGCTGAAAAGCAGTCAACATTTGCTCTCCTAGTGTCATCGGTTGTTTCACGTCGTTTCGCGCTTGAAGTTTGTTTTCAGAATTTCTGATATATTTAGGTATTTATTTCAATATATTTTGAGTTGATATGAAACGTTAATTCACTAGGGGTCATAAAAAGTGCGTTCTTTGAGGAGAAACTCGCAAACTGAGTGAAATATCGTATCACTGATATGTTCACATTTTCGCACGCTTCATGTCAAATTTGATAGTTCATTTTGGGGACTAAATGTGCTTACTGCAAATCACATATGCTCCCTCTATCTATGTTTATTACTCTTAGCTGCCAATCGACATTTTTAATTTTCTATGGTTTTGTGACAGTAGCTATCAGGATAGGTGATTTTTGAAAGGTTATGATTCTTTGAAAATCGATTTCACGATGCTGAAAATAACGAGCGTTCATTTAAATTCGTGGTCAAGAGTGCTATGGAGAAATTAGAATTGATTTTCTGTGATTACAAGTAGCGCTTAGCTTGTACCATATGTAGTTCCAGATTCGAAGTATGTGAACAAATGTTAGTGATATGGTACTAGCTAAGCGCTACTTGTAACCAGTGAAAATCAATTCTAATTTCTCCATATTACTCTTGATCACTGATTTTAGTGAACGCTCCTTAGATCATAGAACAAGGTGAGATTAAAATCGGTGCAGAAAGGTTGTTCTGCAATTAAAAGAAGCCAACAATTATACAATTTCGATTTGAAATTCTAGGATTCCGAAATTCGAAAGTAACATACGTCAGAATATAAGAATATTTCAACTGAAAATGAACATTATGCAAATTCGCCCAAAAATGCAAATGTGATCATATATTATATTATACTACAAGCACTTCATATTTTCGAAATTAATTATCCCACATTAACGAAAGTTGAATTTCTAGTAAGACAACGTCAACATTGAAAATATTACCTGAAAAGTATGATTTGCACAATTCCCTTCCCTCGAAATGAAAACCAGAGTTTGCACCACATTTTACATCCATTGTCGTGAAGTTAATATCCGAGTTAAACAGATGTATATTTTTAGATTACCCAAGAGAACCTTACCTCGATCACCTACCTATAACAGCTGTTTAATTATCATTATTACACCTAAGTGATCTTGCGTAAAACGATAATTAACATTTTAAAGCTTATGCAGTCGATTCTGATTTTTCCTATGTTCTAACCTTTATGAATAACCAAACTTCACGGTAGGTGAAGCTTGGCGCGTAGCATCTCAAAACATTACATTTTCCACGTTTCAATAGAAATTGTTGCAGCAGTTGATGATAAAGACGTTGAAACCGTGATTAGTTTTAATGCTTATTGAGAAATGAACTGGTCGATTGATTTCGATTTATTGGGAAAAAACGGTGTTACTGGATGAGTATACTTTCTAAATGATATGCACTAGATGACACAGCTTTCTAGAAATTCGGACGATATTGGTTTAACCCAGCTTGAGTTCTTGTGTTAACTGAATTTTGAAAGCTTTAAGATCTAAGTCAGAAAAAAATCAAAAGGCTATCTAAAAACCTACACCAAACATTTCAGAGCTTCTAGGATCTTTCGCTATAGAGAGTTATCGTGTTTACGGATGAATAAAATTGAATTTCAGGCTCATAATTCGAAAAATTAAAACACTATGAGCTCTGTTCACAAAACGAGCACTCAAAAATCATGTTTTGAAAATAAAACGTAAAATCTTCGAATAAGGAATATCTAATGAAATAATTATCTATGATCCACCGTAAAATTTTACTAAGTTATGACATTTCGAAAAAGAGATTCAACACAACTAAGATGTCTAAAATAATGGTGTGTTCATTGATTAGATTTTGTTCAAGATAATTCTAGCGACTCGGCTCACCATGGGTCTCTTTTCCTTTTTCTTCCTTAAGGTGGCGCTATACAAAGAATTAACCAATCAACGGCATCATTTCAAAATTTTCATTTGTTCCGTCAAAAGTAGTTTACTGTCGATTTAACCTCAAAATGATATTGACAGAAAGACGACGTGAGCGCCACCATAAGAAACGATGCGGAAATCAAGTGAAAAGGGACCATAGAGTAATAAACATAGATAGAGGGAGTATACGAAATTTTTACATATCCCCAACATGGTTAGATTACGTTGTCGGATTGTGATATATTTTCAAATCCACAATTTTACTATATCATTATGAATGTATATTATATTGAATGAAATATATTTATTTGAGTGATTCCCGATTAAATATGCAAATTTGAATATTTGGAATCCGATATTTTTCCAAATTGTCGATTAAAATAAGCAGAATATTTATTATTTTCTGTATCTACATGCTGAAATCCAAGGTTTGGCAACTTTTGCTCTCCTAGTGTCATCGGTTGTTTCACGTCGTTTGGCGCGCTTGAAGTTTGTTTTCTGAATTTCTGATATATTTAGGTATTTATTTCAATATATTTTGATTTAATATGAAACGTTTATTCACTATGAGACATCAGAAGTGCGTTTTTCGTGGAGAAACTCGCGAATTGAGTGAAAGATCGTATCACTGATATGTTTTCATTTCCGCGCGCTTCATGTCAAATTTGAGAGTTTATATTGGGGACAAAATTTGCTTACTGAATATGACATATGCTTCCTCTATCTATAGGTATTTATTACTCTGAGAAAGGGACCAATACCAATAAAATCCAAGAAGCTTGGTTTCTTCCAAAGTAGCCACTTCAATCTTAAGGTTTTTCAAGAATAAGTGAGCACACCGTGTTTTAGAATTCCAAACACAACTATCGATGTTAAATAATGCAAATTTGTACGTAAAATTTCCAATAGAGTACCGAACTGACCACAGATAATCGAAATGTCACCCATATCGCGTCTGTGACCTTACCTTTTCCGTGGCATCCCACAGAGTTTCACTTTCCACAGATATAACTCGAACAATCAATTACACTCGACTTGGAGACTGCACGTTTACATCCATTCTATGCGGTGAATAGTGTGTCTCTGTGCTACGAGCACAGATTAAACATAACCATGGGATTTAATGGTCGCGGTTGTCGGGTTCAAGGTGTGAGATGTATGTTTGAACATGTTGATGGTCCAGGGCAGCCAACCGATAATTTATAGAAATTCGAGGAATCTTCGAACGTGATCGCTGGATGGTAAACAAGAGGGTCGATAGATTAATTTTTGGGTGATTTCATTGTGGCTTGGGTTTTTTTTTTTTGAGCGATCGGATCTTCAGAATGATAATTCTATTATTTCGTCGCAATGACTGCAATTTTCAAATTGTGGGTCATGATTGGTCTTAAACTATTTTGTCTGTCCGTCTATACATGATTACTTTCGAACAGAAGGACCTATTGGTGTACAACTTTGCTTTCGTCGTTTTGCAATAGATGGCTGTAGCGGTAAGTGGAAGTCGAAATAAATAGATCGAAGATGTCATACAATAAGCATAGGTATTTGTAAACATAACGCCATTGAAATATTAGTCGATTTGTGTCTGCATCATAAAGTTATTCTCGATTAAACATGTCAGCTTACGAGCCAAATTCTCGTCATTTGCGTGAGGTTTTAATTTTCTGTTTTGAAATGAAGAAATCTGTGGAGAAGGCTCATCGAATGCTCTCAAATACCTATGGTGAGGACGCTATTAGTGAAAGAACGTGCCGTGAGTGGTTTCAACGCTTCATGAACGGTGATTTTGACGTCAAAGACCAGCAGGCGGTGGAAGAGAGAAGGTTTTCGAAGAAGCAGAATTGAAGGCATTACTTGATCAAGACTCTTGTCCAACGCAATAAGAATTGGCAGGATCATTGGGAGTGACGCAACAAGCCATTTCAAAACGCCGAAAAGTCATGGGAATGATTCAGAAACTAGGAAATTGTGTGCCGTACGAGTTGAAGCCAAGAGATGTTGAACGGCGTTTGTTTGCTTGTGAACAGCTGCTTGCAAGGTGAAGACGGAAAGGATTTCTGCATCGTATTGAGACTGGAAACGAAAAATGGGTTCATTACGATAATCCCAAGCGCAGAAAATCATGGGTATATCCCGGTCATGCTTCCACGTCGACGGCCAAACCGAATATTCACGGTTCCAAGGTCATGCTCAGTATTTGGTGGGACTAGCTCGGCGTAGTGTATTATGATTTGTTGAAACCAAATGAAGCAATCACAGGCTATCGTTATCGGACGCAATTAATGCGTTTGAGCCGAGCATTAAAAGGCAAACGGCCGCAATAGAACGAGAGACATGATAAAGTGATTTTACAGCATGACAATGCTCGACCTCATGTTGCGAAAGTGGTCAAGATATACTTGGAAACGTTGAAATGGGAAGTCCTACCCCTCCTGCCGTATTCTCCACACGTTGCTCCCTCGGACTATCACTTGTTTCGATCAATGGCACACGGCCTGGCTGACCAGCACTTCCGGTCTTATGAAGAAGTAAAAAATTGGATCGATTCGTGGATCGCTTCAAAAGATGACCAGTTTTTTCAACGCGGTATTCGTACGCTGCTCGAAAGATGGGAGAAAGTAGTGGCCAGCGATGGACAATATTTTGAATCATAAATGTATAAACAGTTTTTTTACAATAAAGCCTCGAATTTCGGAAAAAAACGTCGGAAGCAAAGTTGTACGCCTATGTAGAAAATTGAAATTAGCTGGGTAGGTTTGGATCTTCAATGTCATGGTTGTATTTGTTGAAGGGAAAAATCCGCTAAGACACAATAGCCGAAATAAAAAAATTCTAGTGGACATTGAAACTGTTTATTTTTATCAAATTGATATGAATTGATTACACTTTAAGAAGATAATTTGCGACGAGTACTAATTGAAATGCTTTCAATAAATGTTTTTGTTGAATTTATATTATATCGAGAGGGAACTAATGTAAAGGCAATACAATATATCTTAATGAATTTATTCTGTTTTTGAATTACTTCCTAGTAGTCTTTTTCGAAGGATTTTGATGAACTTGTCATTAGATAACCAGAATCGCTAGTATAACAATTCAGTGGATGTTTACAAATATTTGTTCACACGAAAATATTGAAACATTAAAAAATACCGGGTACTAATACAATCCAACAACAAATTCTAGTGTACAACCGGCCTAACATCGGACCGCTTCAAAAAACACAAAATCCCCCGAAAAATCACAAGAAGCGGCAACACCGCAAACCATAGAACATCGCTAAAACTCACCTGCAACCCTTCGAAGTCCCCGCCCTTGGCCTCCTCCAACCTCTTGTTGGTCCAGCGGCTGCTGCTCACGCTCTGAGACTTGATGACCTGCAGCTGCACCCCTGGCACGTGACTCTGAAAGACCTCGAGCTGTCTCCTAGCCTGCTGACGAAGGGCGCCGTCCAGGTCCGTCCTGGCCCGCGAGTCAACTACCTGCGGAGGAAGAGAGAGACGAGTGTGAGAAGTGAACGAGCCGTGAGTACCCGAGGAACTGACGGTGGTACCACTGGTACCGCCCGAGGATGGTGTGATGGGAACCGCAGGAAGAGGAAGTCGATCGGATAGAGAGCTACTGTTCATAGCCATCTTCGATCCGCTATCGTTCGATCGTTTCCGTCGATTTTGCTACCCTCGGTGCTTTCCGGTACCGAGTTCGGTGGTTCCGAAGTAGTAGGTACCCGTATGAAATATTGTTTCTCTAATTCTGTGGTTATTCCGATCATTCTTCCACATCTTGTAGAACAAAATCGTGCGAGAATATATCAGAAACGCACAGTTTTCATGGTTATATTTTATTATTCTATGTTGGTACTCCGAACTTTCCGCCACGGCTTTATCTGTCAATTCATCAATTTGCCTTAAAGAAATCAGTTCTGCCAACCAACATTTTTCAATGCGAAAATCACTAAAATATATTTATGGAAATATTTCATTAATTTCAATGAAAATGCAATGAATTAGAGAAAATAATGTATAATACTCGTACAGAAGGCTCATTCTACCACTCGTTCATTCCAAAACTCGCCACTTCGTGGCTCGTTTTTGAATTTTGAACTCGTGGAAGAATATCAATGCCTTCTGCACTTGTATTATAAATAACTATTTCGAGATTATTGGAAAAGTTGCGATCTGATCGGACTGAGATTTAGAAGTAGGTTGCAAAATAGTTGTATGGATGCCGAGGCAAAATTTGGTAAGGATCGTATCATTGGAAGATTCTTATTTTTTTTTTGTGAAGTACCAATATCTCAGAATATACACTGTGCCCGTAAAGTATGGAACAAATTCATTTTTAGCTAAACAAACCATTTTAAGAAATAATCCTGAAACACGTCCTTTTTTTATTTTAATTTACCGTATTTTAAAATAATAATCTAATATACAGGGTGAATTACTTTCGAGTAATGACGTCACCGTCATTTTTTTAAATGGAACACCCCCATTTCGTCTCAATTTTCCGATTACTCTAGCTGAGCTGATTCCAAAAATGTATCACATGTTGATTCCAATTGGTACAGGGTGGACAAAAATACAATAGTTTTGTGTGTGCTCATAAAGTAACGCATAATATTCTTTATTAGTTAAATTAACAATATTATCAAAAATACTTATTGTCTAGCGGCAATTGGTTTGAATGTAACACCCTGTAGTTTGTTACATTCATTACATGTTTTGAAATTGATAAAAAATAATTTCTTTCATATTCTGTTTGCTAGAACACAAGTACCAAACATGTTTGGAAGCAGCACATTTTTATTAATCTGAAAATGTAACAAACTACAGGGTGTTACATTCAAACCAATTGATGCTAGACAATAAGTATTGTTGATAATATTGTTAATTTAACTAATAAAGAATATTACGCGTTACTTTATGAGCACACACATTTATTGTATTTTTGTCCACCCTGTACCAATTGGAAGCAACATGTGATATATTTCTGGAATCATCTCAGCTAGAGTAATCAGGAAATTGAGACAAAATGGGGGTGTTCCACTTAAAAGAAATGACGGTGACGTCATTACTCAAAAGTAATTCACCCTGTATATTAGATTATTTTGAAATACGGTAAATTTAAATGAAAAATCGACGTGTTTCAGGATTATTCCTTAAAATGGTCTGTTTAGCTAAAAATGAATTTGTTCCATACTTTACGGGCACAGTGTATAAGGTGTAGTAAAAAAAAACAATATTTTTGCATGAAAATCAAGGCTTTAGCCACCATAGAATGATCATATTCAGGTCAAATATGCGCTGTTTTGTTCTATATATATATGCCTCTTTCACAGCCTGGCGTTGTGCAGATGGAACACAATTCTTCTCTTATTAGCCTAAGCTGGCCGCTTCTGGCCGATTGTTTCCTTCAGACGGTCCAATTGTTGACAGTACAGTTTCGAGTTAACAGTTGTGCCGTAGGGGAGCAGCTCATAGTGGATAATTCCCTGCCAATTCCACCAAACACACAGCAAAACCTTCCTGGTTTTCAATCCTAGCTTGGCCAGTGTTTTCGGCGGCTCATTGCGTTTCGACTACGACGGTTTTCGCTTGACGTTGTCGTAAGTATCCACTTTTCATCACCAGTCACCAACCGCTTCATGTGGTACTCATACTTCGAGTTTTTTCTTAAGAATAGCCTTTTGCTAATCGTTCCAAACAGTTTTTTGTTCATTCTTCATCTCTTGGGCAATCGAAGCAGTGCTTACATGACGGTCGGACTCAACAATGCCCATAATTTTATCTGCTAAATTTTGTGAGGATAGCGTCTTTAAAACCATGAAAACCAAGCAGAATATCGATAAAAAACTTGAGAATTCAGTTGAGTTGAAATTTTACAAGCACGTAAAGACAACAATTCTAAGTGAACACTGATTTGCATAGAGCCATTAGACAATTCCTGAAGCGTGAATATTTGCATGATTATAACCTAAACTACTGATCTCACATTATATAAGAATTGTCAAAAACTAATAGGTACATAGTGTTGCCATTATAGATAACCATTTTGAATTGTATTAGTGATGTTGGAAAACCTTTAATTATAATTGTTAAGAACTAAATTTTGAGAGCACATATTTTGGAAACTAATGACAAATCAGGAAGTGAATGAGTAGAATCCATCGAATGATTACCTTGAACATTTAATTTTCTTGATATCTTACGTATTATAGGTCTAATCAAGCAAAAATCCACAATTTGATTGTGAAATGAAGGTTTGTGCAAAATTCTGCCAAAACAATGCAATTAATACTTGAAAAAAATGAGCAAAATCTCCCAATACTAGATACGTCAGAGCTTTACTCATTTTATTATTAAGCGATGACGCATCTTCTAATCGATAACATTAAGCTAAGTTTTTTCAGATGGTCGATGTGGTGTTGTACCATCAGTACTTCCGATGCAGAAACAGGAAGTCACATGATAGAGAACTATTTTTCAACCATCTTCAATCCGATCGTTCTATTGCATCCGCTCGATCGTTTTCGTCGATTGCTACCCTCAGTACTAAAAAGTGTCCTTTTTCGATATGAATCTCTACATGGTGGTTTTTATTATTACACGATGACATACTAATTGGCAACGTTATATCGAGTTTTTCAGGTGGTCAAAGTGATCAGGTACTATCGGTACCACCTACTTTTAACATGTCTCAAATGATATTACTGCAATTACCACACGACAAGTTGTAATCAGTACCATCATCATCTTCGTGAATTGCTACTCTTAGGTACGTTTCCTGGATTGTTTCTTCCGACAGATTGAGCATGAGGGTACTAAACTTTTATAGCAATAACTCTTTGGTTTCTTCTTGTTGAATGGGATAGTCTCAAGCGGCATTTAATTTTGAGATTCTACTTAGTAGATTTGATTAAGTGGGTACTATCATTCTAATCAGGAAAAATGTCTAAAATCCTACAAAATAAAATAAGTACTATTTACAAATAATACTATCGGTACGTTTTTGGATTTTTTTTCTATCGTTCCATAAGTGATCTTTACGCAAAAATTCTCTGTAGAATCAGTTCTTTTTGGTATATGATGAATGATCTATTGGCAACATCATTATGCAGTTTATAGTGATCGATACCATTGGTACTACCTACTTTATCATGATTTCATCGTAATTTTTACATGACAAAACATATTATTCGTGAATTGATATAATGATTTAGAGTTCTCTAGTGTGTTTAATATATTCCATCCTGTACGTACTATACTATTGCAATTCATGCATATCAGTACTACCACCACTATTCTTTATTAGTACCTTTGTTTTGTTTTCTGAATTGGTTATTCTTGAACCTTGAATCAGGTTCTATGTAATTTTTCAAGCCACTTCAGATCATGACAGATCATTTGAGAACATAATTTTGCATTTTAAAGTCGTACCACACGATAAGAGACAATTAGTACTTCTTCAAAGCATCTAAAGGGTGTTTTTTTCGAGGTATATAACTTTAAGTTGGCATTACTGTTCAAGATGGGGACCGATTAAACAGCTATCGAGTGATTTATTCTCAGTTTGGTTTGGCAATTCATCATGAATAGACTCATGCCAGAACAACGCTTGCAAATAGTGCAATTTTATTTCGAAAATAATGGTTCTGTGCGGAATACGTATCGCGCACTACGTCCATTAGCGATGAAGCGCACTTCTGGTTGAATCACAATCGATTTATTGAAATACACATTTGGTGACCGCCTAATTTCAAGTTTTGGACCTGTGAATTGGCCTCCAAGATCTTGTGATTTAACACCGCTAGACTACTTTCTGTGGGGCTATGTAAAGTCATTGGTCTATGCGGATAAGCCACAAACCCTTGACCATTTGGAAGACGACATACGGCCACAAATGTTGGAAAAAGTCATCGAAAATTGGACGTCCAGATTGGACTACATCCGAGCCAGCCGTGGCGGTCATATGCCAAAAATCATATTTAAGATGTAATGCCACAAGATTATCTCGCGGATAAATAAAATTCATGTCAATCGAATAATCCATCGTTGTTTTATTGTACTTTAAAGTTCTATAGCTCCAAAAAAACACCCTTTAGTACTACTGGTACCAACATCTAAAACTTGAGGTTTCTCCGATTACGTTAATTCTTCGAAGATGGAAAAAATCGAAAACATAACCTATCGTAAATTTCACATTTCTCGAATAACCCAGCATGCAAGCCAAGCCTCCTTCTCTCGTGACATTCAAAGACAATAACATCGAAAAAAACTAGCGACTCCTGACGGGAAAATGCCGGAAACTAGCGTGATGGACGAGTTGCATAACGTATGAAAATATGGTACCCAAGTTAGTACCGTATTTAAACAAAAACGTAGGTGGACTCGCCTTCGTATACTTTCGTCAACGTTTGCTAACATATGGTATTAGACGAGTATATATTAAGATCTGGCATGCAAATCCGTTAGCTTATATCATCTGACATGTCTATTTAGCCGACAAATTATTATAATTCCTTGTACGAACGTCAACGAGGCTTGACATGGGGAATATTTCATGATTATGTTTTTATTCTCTACTTGGATAAGTGGGTAGATCGACCTCTCTCATCTCTTCGACTTCTTCTACATATATGTACGACGCGGTTTCAGATGTTTTATGTTGGATGTCCTAGTTTTAGACAATCGACATTGGAATTTTAAGTTTTTCGAGGCTGGAGAGGCTCCTAGATGCTCTCAAAAAAGAAAATCGATTTGGAGTTTACCGCTAAGTTGAACGTTTAAGTTTTCGAGGTTATTGTCTTGGCCCAACATTAAATATAAAATATCTACGTATTATATTCCTCTTAATAATATGCAAATGTAGTAAGTAATAAACATATTGTTCATATCTAATTACAGGAGTTTCAGCACACGAAATTTAATTTGCGATACAGAATAAAAATTCAGTAGGTATTGCTGATCGTTTGTTGGCTTATCAGTTATTGAAGTCTCTAGTTGACTAGTGTCTTGGTCTAACATTGAAGTCACTAGGAGAATTATGATAATCCTGCCTTTCATTCAATCAAAATGAAATGACAGCTGCAGGTATGATTCACTAGAGCAGAAGGTTCCATTATACTAAGAAAATGTGTTTAATAACCTAATTGTTGATCGTTCATCTCTTGATTGGCTGATGAATTTTTCAAAGTTAGTATCTTGGTTCAAAATTGAGCCGCCAGAGTTATTTTCTTAGTCCATCGTTGAAGTCTACACAGTTCCTGCTTGGTTCAACGTTGAAATCTCCAAATGTGCTTACTTCAGCTAACGTTGAAGTCGCCAAAGATCTTATCTTGATGACACAACAAAATCTTCATAGATACTGTCTTGATCTAACGTCGAAATCTTCAGAGTTCATGATCTTAATGCTACATTACCATCTTTATTCATAGTTGAATTATTTTCTTGATCCATGATTGAAATCTGTAGAGTTATAAGGTATTTTGTTCATCCTTGAAGTCTTCATAGTTCCTGTAATGATTGAACGTTAACATCGTCACAGATACTGTCTTGATCTAACGTGAAAGTCTACACAGTTCCTGCTTGGTCCAATGTTGATATTTCCAAATCTACTCTCTTGAGCTAACGTTGAAATTTTTAGAATATTGTCTTGATCCAACAACGAAATCCCAACAGATAATGTTTTGATCTAACCTTGAAGTCTCCAGAGTTCATGACCTTGATGCAAAGTTACCATCTTTATCCCTAGTCTTGAGTCTCTAGAATTATTCTCTTGATCCATCTTTGAATTTTGCAGAGTTATTAGGTATTTTATTCATACTTGAAGTCGTTATAGTTCCTGTAATGATTCAACGTTAACATCGTCACATATACTGTCTTGATCTGACGTGAAAATTTCCAGAGTTCATGATCTTGTCCCAAAGTTGAGTGCCTAGGACTATTTTCTTGATCTGAATTTATTTTTTGAGTTATTAGGTACCTAATGAACATGTTCATCTGCATTAGCTTCTTTGATTCAACGTTGAAATCGTCACAGATAGCTACTGTCTTAATCCAACGTCTTCAGAGCTCATGATCTTGATCCAAAGTTACTATCTTCATCTTAAGTTCAGTCACCAGAGTTATTTTCTTGATCCATCGTTGAAGTCTAAACAGTTCCTCTTAAAATCTTCAAATCTAGCCTCTTGAACTAACGTTGAAATCTCCAAAGATCTTGTCTTGATCCAAAAACGAAATCTTGATCTCGTTTTGACCTAACGTCGAAGTCTCCAGAGTTCATGATCTTGATCCAAAGGTATTATCTTTATTCAAATTCGAGTCTCTACAATAATTTTCATGGTCCATCCACAGTTCCTGTCTTGATCCAACTTTGAAATCTCTGGAGCTACTGTCTTGATTTAACTTTAAGTCTCTATAGTTCAGGATCTTGATCCAATGTTACTATTTTTATCCAAAGTCGAGTCTTTAGAACAGGCGCGGATCCAGGACGCACTTTTGGGGGGGGAACTTTTCGATACTTCCGCCATTTTGGGACGTCATTTTTTTGCCGTTTATTAATATGGGTTTTCAAAAAATGTATTGAAGATGAAATGAATAGAATAAAAAATGTCCCCATACATTTACTTGTATTTTCAAATTATACACTGTGTCCGTAAAGTATGGAACAAATTCATTTTTAGCTAAACAGACCATTTTAAGAAATAATCGTGAAACAAGTCGATTTTTTATTTTAATTTACTGTATTTTGAAATAATAATCTAATATACAGGGTTAATTACTTTCGAGTAATGACGTCACCGTCATTTTTTTCAAATGGAACACCCCCATTTTGTCTCAATTTTCCGATTACTCTAGCTGGGCTGATTCCAAAAATGTATCACATTTTGATTCCAATTGGTACAGGATGGACAAAAATACATAGTTTTGTATTCCAAAACTGTATCACATATTGATTTCAATTGGTACAGGACCAATTTGAATCAACATGTGATACATTTTTGGAATCAGCTCAGATAAAGTAATCGGAAAATTGAGACGAAATGGGGGTGTTCCATTTAAAAAAAATGACAGTGACGTCATTACTCGAAAGTGATTCACCTTGTATATTAGATTATCATTTTAAAATACGGTAAATTAAATTAAAAAATCGACGTGTTTCACGATTATTTCTTAAAATGGTCTGTTTAGCTAAAAATGAATTTGTTCCATACTTTACGGACACAGTGTATAAAGTAACAAAGTGTATTAGTTTTTTGACATTTTCTATGTCACTTGTGTTCAGTAGATTATGTCATTTAATCATAGAAAGATACAAGCTTTTACTTCAAAATGGACCACTTGAAATGACACTAGGTTCACTCTTTGTTTTCCAGATTTGGAGTTTGATTTTTTCAAGTTTTTTCTCATAGCACCTGTGCTTTACAAGATATTTAACTTGAATTTGGCATAGATATTCTAATTTAAAGTTTTCATCATGTGATACGAGTATACTAATTTTGAATACAAATCTACAGGGTGATAGTTTTTCTGGAACAGTGCCCGCTCTTTTCCTCCAGAACTTTTTTTTGGAAGACTACAGGTAGTTTAGAAAAATGTTAAAAGAAACTTTGATCGAGTACTACACTTTTTGGATTCTTGTAGTTCTGTCCTATCTGCTACTGATTTCTAGAAAAAAATTTCAAACTATTCTTTAGTACCTAATACTCAGAAAAAGCCAACTTATAACGAAGATCCAGTTAATAAGCTATGATGAATAAATTTTATTATAATTTTTGATACTTATTTACCGCATCTGTAGCGAAGATGAAGAAAGATTTGATAAACTGGTATAATCATCACAAAAAAATAGATTACAAGACTTACAAGAAACACTCTGTATCTCGAAAACAAAGCGTTAACGGGCCCATATTTATTGGCCTTTCTTATTATCCAAGGAATCTCTCATATTCCTTTATACCTCCAATTTTAGCAATCCATTCCTATGATTATTCAACAAAGCTAAATATTTCTCATGATAAACAAAATAGGAAATATATTGGCAAGTAGGCCTGCTTTTATTGAAGATCATATTTCAGGTCCTTTTTTCCAAAGTACTAACAAAGAGGAAATATTTCGCATGCACGTGTTATTATTCTTTCATTATTGTCTTTTTTTATTGCCATCCGTTCCAAAAGACTGCATCGTAGGTGAACCTCGTATTGAGTAGGTAACTCAAAACATCATTACACCCGAATAAGAGGAATAGATAATGTTAAGGGTAGGCGGAGGGCCTCGACCCGATATAAAATAAATATTCAACGTCTTGTTATGTTTCATGTGATAAGTAAAAAAAAATCACTCAGGAATTGTTTTGTTGATGGAATTCTGAAAATTACAGGCTGCCAATAATCATGGCCCCGGGGAAAATCACACTCGCCCCCTCCTCTCTCGACGAACTAAAAGGCTAGCGTAAGGCGGATAAACTAATTTTTTATTGCAGATTTAGATTCAACGTGATTTGAAATGCAAAAAGCCAAAGTTTGAGGTATGATTTTAATAAAAATTTGTTCGATTCCAGATGTTACTACAGCACCATGTCAAAAATTGTTGCATTGGTAGAATTATATTCATTTAACATTAGTTGAATACCAATGAAATATTTTGATCTTTACCATTATACAAACAGAGGTTTATATTCATATTGGGCAGGTGAACAAAAATAAGAACATCAAAGCCTTGTTGAGAATAAATTTTTCCTAGTACAATACAACAATTATATTTTGGGGTCACAAAAAAATTTCACAATATACAAATTAATAAATAGAAAACAACTGCTTATTCTGGTCGTCTACACTCGTAGTAGGTATTCATATATTTTTCCCTTTCCCTCTTCTTGGGGTTCATAATTCTGATTGGTGAATTGAAATTAAAAACAATTGCTGAAATATCAGAGATAACGCCTGAAGATCTATACCCATCAAAGAAGCCACACTTCACATAAAAATAGATGGTTTGTCAAAGAGATACCGACAAGATTTATTAAGCGCAAAAAAACTCTTGGAAATCGGGGTAAGCAGAGAATCACATGCCGACGCGCGACAGTAATATTTATGACCCAATTGCGGCATCTTTGAACGTGTACGTGTTTATTGCGGAACGTTTGAATCTATATATTGGTCCATATTCATATTATTTCTAACCTTATTGCATTTCCATTCCGTATCCGTACTTTCAACATCTTTGTTTCAGAAATTGCGTCAAATTACATTTTTGCTTGATCTTGTAATTATTTGAGCCTTAGTATGTCAAATTCTAGACGGGCCGGCAAATTTTAAGAGGTGCCCGGGCCATTTGGGGGGGGAACGTTCCCCCAGTTCCCCCCCCGTGGATCCGCGCCTGCTTTAGAATAATTTTCTTGATCCATCCACAGTTCCTGTCTTGATCCAACGTTGAAATCTCTGGACCTACTGTCTTGGCCCAACGTTGAAATCTCCAACATCATTTCTTGATCCAACGTCGAAATCTCCACAAAAACATCAAACCCATAAAGGAAGCTACGAAAAGCTTCAATTATCCTCCAGCAATAAACCCACCGACAACTCTACAAAAAAAAAGATGAGCACCATCCGAGACAATTTAACTGGCTTTAATGGGTGTCGTAGTGACCTTTTATTTCCCGGATTGCGGAACACCGCGACCTTGCGTTAATTGCTAGGCAATGTGCAAGCAGAAAATGTTTTCGTATGGTTGGTATCATCCGATAATGGACGGGGCCGGTCGAGACCTTCTAGATCGTCGTTTTCGATTTCGTTCGGTCTGTTGTTACGGTTGTTGATCCCTAATTTTAATAGTGATGTTTTTGTCGGTTTACGTGGGAAATGGCCGGAATTTCTTGGTGTTGTGGATGGTGGAGCAGGAAGGTGCTTCTGGTGTCCAAATATTGAATTTTTTATTGATACTTTCGCGGTTGTTTTGGTCGTTTTATTCGGTGATTTAGATGGTTACTTTTTGGTATTTTTGGGGGGATATTTCTTATTGGTACTACTGGAACTGTTCTTACTGGTCGTCGTTCATTCATTGTTAGAGATGGTTTCTTTATGGGAAAAAAGATAATAAAGGGTGTTTTTTTTAGAGCTGTAGAACATTGAATTGCAATAAAACAACGATGGATTATTCGATTGACATGAATTTTATTTATCCGCAAGATAATCTTGTGGCATTACATTTTGAATATGATTTCTGGCATATGACCGCCACGGCTGGCTCGGATGTAGTCCAATCTGGAAGTCCAATTTTCGATGACTTTTTCCAACATTTGTGGCCGTATATCGCCAATAACACGGCGAATGTTGTCTTCCAAATGGTCAAGGGTTTGTGGCTTATCCGCATAGACCAATGACTTTACATAGCCCCATAGAAAGTAGTCTAGCGGTGTTAAATCACAAGATGTTGGAGGCCAATTCACAGGTCCAAAACGAGAAATTAGGCGGTCACCAAACGTGTTTTTCAATAAATCGATTGTGGCACGAGCTGTGTGACATGTTGCGCCTTCTTGTTGGAATCACCTCTCCTGGATATCATGGTTGTTCAATTCAGGAATGAAAAAGTTAGTAATCATGGCTCTATACCGATCACCATTGACTGTAACGTTCTGGCCATCATCGTTTTTGAAGAAGTACGGACCAATGATTCCACCAGCCCATTAAGCGCACCAAACAGTCAGTTTTTCTGGATGTAACGGTGTTTCGACATACACTTGAGGATAAGCTTCACTCCAAATGCGGCAGTTTTGTTTGTTGACGTAGCCATTCATCCAGAAGTGCGCTTCATCGCTAAACAAAATGAAATGGACGTAGTGCGCGATACGTATTCCGCACAGAATCATTATTTTCGAAATTAAATTGCACTATTTGCAAGCGTTGTTCAGGCGTGAGTCTATTCATTATGAATTGCCAAACCAAACTGAGAATAAATGACTTGACAGCTGTTAAATCGGTTGCCACCTTGCACAGTAATACCAACTTAAAGTTATATACTTCGAAAAAAAACACCCGTTATCATACGTTGAAATGTATGATACCCCGTTCAAATTTCCACTGCTAATACTAAGATTACATCTACACAAGCTTTGTTGTTTGAAGTTGATACATTTTTTGTATTGCTCTATCACAAAAGAGTGTAAGGTTTGCAGTGTTTCAACTCTAGTACAGTTGCTGGCAGAAGTTCCTCGTAAACTTAAATATTCTGATGACCAAAAACGACTCCACATCGGATCCAGACCTTGCGGTGAACGAAACGTCGTTTTAATTACTGAGAAACGACTCATCATCGGCCAGATATGCATTATGGATGTATAATGTGAGTGTGTGTGTGAGCATGCATTGCTATCTGACAGAAAAATGGGCACGAGCATGGGCGGTTATGGGTGTACACGTTGCAAAGGTGTATGACACTACGGGTCGAGCCGCTTGAAAAAATCGAGAGAAAGAAGGCCTGGGATGGGCTCTCAAAGGGGTAGTAGGTGGGTTTGAAAGGGGTATTGAACTTTGGGGAACGGTCGAAGATCTTATAATTTTTTATTTTGGTTGTCTTTTGTTGAAGAGAAAGTCATCGTAACGATGATTTGCAAGACTGAAAGGAGGTAAAAAAGAAGTCGATGGAATATGAATCCATCTGTCGTACCTACATCAAATATTTGTGTTGTAATTTGAACAGATAGATCACTTAAGTAGTGGTAATACTTGAGAACATTCGTCCAATTGAGATATTCAAACATTTTCCTCATAAGTAGATTCTTGGTTATAGAAGTTCTTTGCTCGAAAATTACATTCAGGATATTGTTTCATTATGTTTGAGGTGAAATATGTGATTCATTTTGATGCCATTGTTTTTGATTGGTTTATATTCTGTTGATATGTTAGAACAATTGCTTTACAAATTCAAACTAAATTTCAATCTGATCAGATAGGTTGTTATTGGGTAATATTTTTCGATATTCTGCTTGAATTTTCTATGGTTCTGATGACATTGTCTTAACCTCAGAGTAATAAATATAGATAGGGGGAGCATATGTCATTTTCAGTAAGCAAATTTTGTCCCCAACAGGAACTATCAAATTTGACAAGACGCGCGGAAATGAAAACATATCAGTGATACGATATTTCACTCAATTCGCGGGTTTCTCCACAAAGAACGCACTTCTTATGTCTCATAGTGAATCAACGTTTCATATTAACTCAAAATATATTGAAATAAATACATAAATATATCAGAAATTCAGAAAACAAACTATAAGCGCGCCAAACGAC
Source organism: Harmonia axyridis (assembly GCF_914767665.1). NCBI lineage: Eukaryota > Metazoa > Arthropoda > Insecta > Coleoptera > Coccinellidae > Harmonia > Harmonia axyridis. The sequence continues at coordinate 40,390,135 of NC_059505.1, forward strand.
GTGAAATAACCGATGACACTAGGAGAGCAAAAGTTGCCAAACCTTGGATTTCAGCAGGTAGATACAGAAAATAATAAATATTCTGCTTATTATAAATTCGACAATTAGGAAAAATATCGTATTCCAATTATTCAAATTCGCATATTTAATCGGGAATCACTCAAATAAATATATTTCATTCGATATAATATACATTCATAACGATATGGTAAAATTGTGGATTTGAAAATATATCACAATCCGACAACGTAATCTAACCATGTTGAGGACGTGTAAAAATTGCGTATACTCCTTCTATGTTTATTACTCTATGGATGTATGCAATATCAAGACGTGTCATTGCCAATACTGCTTACCATACTGATGATACTGAAGAGACTTATGGTGGATTTATGCACCGCACCTAAGAAATAAGGACTAAGAACTATGAACTAAGAACTAAACCTAAGATTTCAGTGACGTTTATGCACTCTCTTGTTAGTTCTTAGTTAAGGCATGCGCACGTGCTCGAACTACTTTCTATTTGTTCTATACTTTGATGTTTGACATTGATATTTATTGTGAAAAAATGAAATGAAATTTTTTCAAATACACCTAATACTTTTCATCGATAAACACGAATAAAGAACATAAAATGATTGAAACTGGTACTCGTTAATATTGAAATTCTATGCGGCGCACGTGCACTTCTATATTTTACCTGAGCCCTTAGTTCTTAGTTAACAGTTGGCCTGCTAGTGTTAGTTCTTAGTTCTTAGGAAACGTGCATAAACGCTCTCATTGATTTGTTAGCGTTCAATTCTTAGTCCTTAGTTCTTAGGTTTAGTCTTAGTTCTTAGGACTGGTCCATAAATCCACCATTACATACGTGGGCACTCCACGTTTCAAATTCAATGTTTCTTACTCCATTTATGTGTAACATGACGAGCAAGTCGAACTAATCATCTTCTGTTTAAGTTCACTTTTCGTTAATTATCTTTTGTAACGATTTGTGAGATCAACGTACTGATGTCTAAACTTCTGGTACGTTGCCCCAGAGAAAAGAGAGTTTAAAGACTTCGTATAAATAATGCAGGATTTCGATTCGTTGATTTGGAGAGGTGCCTCCGCAAAATTCATATGTCATCAGTGGGCTATTAAAAAGATGCGGGGAGGCCATGGAATGATTCTTGAAACGATGTGGCCGAGAAAGGATGTAGTTACACTTGGGAGAACCCTCCGAACTGAAGAGAAGAAGAAGAAGAAGGAGCCAACGACCTCCGAATACTCTCTCATTGTTCCCGGACTTGCATATTTTCGTGCAAGAGATATACACACTGCTCGTAGTTTTCTATGGCTCACGCCAGCTGCTGAATAATACTCGTATTACACTAGACCTTTTTTTTCAGGTCTATTTTTGGACTGATTTTTTTCATCCACTTCATGATTTTTTGACGCTTGTTGAAGAATGAGTACAGAACTGTAGAACTTATTTTTTAAGTTATAAAGGGTGTTTTTTTTGGAGCTATAGAACTTTAAATTGCAATAAAACAACGATGGATTATTCGATTGACATGAATTTTATTTATCCGCAAGATAATCTTGTGGCATTACATTTAAAATATGATTTTTGGCATATGACCGCCACGGCTGGCTCGAATCTAGTCCAATCTGGACGTCCAATTTTCGATGACTTTTTCCAACATTTGTGGCCGTATATCGGCAATAACACGGCGAATGTTGTCTTCCAAATGGTCAAGGGTTTGTGGCTTATCCGCATAGACCAATGACTTTACATAGCCCCACAGAAAGAAGTCTGGCGGTGTCAAATCACAAGATCTTGGAGGCCAATTCACAGGTCCAAAACGTGAAATTAGGCGGTCACCAAACGTGTCTTTCAATAAATCGATTGTGGCACGAGCTGTGTGACATTTTGTGCCGTCTTGTTGGAACCACAGCTCCTGGACATCATGGTTGTTCAATTCAGGAATGAAAAAGTTAGTAATCATGGCTCTATACCGATCACCATTAACTGTAAGGTTCTGGCCATCATAGATTTTGAAGAAGTACGGACCAATGATCCCACCTGCCCATAAAGCGCACCAAACAGTCAGTTTTTCTGGATGCAACAGTGTTTCGACATACACTTGAGGATTAGATTCACTCCAAATGCGGCAGTTTTGTTTGTTGACGTAGACATTCAACCAGAAGTGCGCTTATCGCTAAACAAAATAAAATGGACGTAGTGCGCGATACGTATTCCGCACAGAACCATTATTTTCGAAATAAAATTGCACTATTTGCAAGCGTTGTTCAGGCGTGAGTCTATTCATGATGGATTGCCAAACCAAACTGAGAATAAATCACTTGAAAGCTGTTGAATCGGTTGCCATCTTGAACAGTAATGCCAACTTAAAGTTATATACCTCGAAAAAAAACACCCTTTACATCTATCTTCTACCATTCTTCTCAAAAACCCAACAAAAACACTCGAAGACGAAGTTTTTTCTAAAGAATATCTCCAATTGCATAAGGCAGAGCCATTCGATACGTCGAGCAGTGTATTCCAGTAGTGGGCGACGTGCTGAGCTACCAGCCCAACCATGCACAAATCGACAATTTTTTTTTCGTTTTACAACCGTCGGTCGAGTCGTCGTGAATCATGATTTATAGCCCGAAAAGTACGCAGTCAATTCGCAGCTGTATGTTTTCCTTTTTCCGGGCCAGCTTCATTTTTCGAAGGGGCGAGGTCGCCACCGTCAAGGTTCAAAAACCGCAGACTGCGTTGTGGTAGTACCAGGAAATGTTTGTTCGGGGACCGGGGTTCTTCTTGGTACCGATGGGTCATGGACCAGAACCCCCCCCCCCACGAAATTGTGTTATTGACGGTTCTTCGGTACCATTAAGGATTTCCATAATTTTAGTGGTCACATTTGTAATGATGTATTAGCTGTAGGTACTGTAATAAGACCTGTCTGGAAGTGTGGGCTTTAATAAACAAATAAACACAAACGATATGACAATTTTCAGACACAATGACAACAAGGGTTACTAATACAATTTATCATAATTCATCAAGAAATTCTCCTCGGCCTAAGAAATAAAAAAAATCTTTTGTATAAATAGTTAGGGGAATTCTTATCCCTTTGTAGTTTATCTTCAACTATGGTTTCACCATTATTCTTTATACATATACAAAGGTGTGGTAAGAAGCTTTGGTAACCATAGTCAGAATGATCCGATTTAGGTCAAATATGCGCCGTTTTGTTTGATAAGTTGTTGCCATTTTGGAGTTTATATGATTATGCGTTCCTCATATATGCCCTTGTCACTATTGGTAATGAATTGAGACAGTTGATTTTCACAAGCCTCTGTTTAAGTGAATTTTTCACCAGCAAAATTGTTCGCCACGGACAGGAACAGATGGTTATCACTTGGTGCCAGGTCCGGACTATAAGGTGGATGCATGAGAACTTCCCTACCACGCTTCCGGAGCTTCTGGCAAGTCACTATCGATGTGTGTTGCCTGGCGTTGTCATGATGGAACACAATTCCTCTTCTATTGGCCAAAGCTTGCCGATTCTGGGCGATCAGTTCCTTCAGACGGTCCAATTGTTAACAGTACAGTTCCGAGTTAACAGTTGTGCCGTAGGGGACCAGCTCATAGCAGATAATTTCCTGCCAATCCCACCAAACACTCAGCAAAACCTTCCTGACCGTCAATCTTAGCTTGGTCACAGTTTTCGCCGGATCACCGCGTTTCTACCACGACCGTTATTGCTTGACGTTGTCGTAAGTGATCTACTTTTCATCACTTGTCAACAATCGCTCCAAAAATAGATGGATTTTGTTGTGATTCAGAAGATGGAAATTCGGCCCATGAGGTTTTTTGCGTTAACTCGTGTGGTACTCGTCATCGAGATTTTTCTCGAGATCAGCCTTATACTAAGGGTTCCAAACGCTATTTTAGCTCTTAGGCAATCAAAAAAGTGCTTACATGACGGTCGCACACTACAATGTCCATGATTTTATCTATATTTTCAACAATTGGCTTTGCAATGGATGGTGGATCTTTGACATCGATATTATCGGAACGGAATCGACGAACCCAAAATTGCACCTGATTGGCTGTTACAGTATCAGGACTACAAACACTATTTAGATTTTCAGCCATTTGGCTTGCATTCTCAGCTTCACCGAAGAAACAGTATAAAATATAGCGTATTTTCTCTTTGCTAGAGTCCATCTTTGACGCGCGCTCAAACTAAATTGAGCGAACTAATCACAAAACTGCCAGGAAAGTTTTTGTAGTACAAAATCTAGTATTTCGAACGCCAACTAGATACAGATAACAGATAAGACATCTATTGGAAGAATAATGGAGTTTTGTTGTCCTCTGCAATACGAAATTTGGGATACTGGGCAGTTGTTTCTCTTTCATTCGATTCTTTCAACTCCACTTCTTTGAACAATGGATCATACTTGCTGGCATGAACTTGCTTTCTCATAAGAACGCAGCTGATATAAGCCAGGATGTAAAGAAGATCCATTCAGTGTTCTACGAGGGTAAAGGAACATTCTTTCATGAAGAATTTCATTTCTCCAGGTACAGAAAAGCTGGAATTCCAGCGTTCCACACCTTCTCCTCTCAGAAAAACAGTGACACCAGCTAGAAAAACTTAGCAACTTTCGATATAACGTTGTAAAATAGACCATCTGTGCCAATTTTCATCTCGACATAACAAAATTCTTTGTCTATTTTGAGTTATGTTCAAAATTTGTAGATTCCTACATTTGAGAACACTATAACGAAAGTACTTGCAGTACTCCTACCATCAAAAGCTTCAAGAAACCCATCATAAGCGACAGCAGCAGGTCATTTGTTGTTGCACATCTTCGTTAATAACCCACCAGTGGTACCAAAACACCGGAATATGCAAATGTCCTCGTCCGGTTCTAACACCACGACGATTAATCACCACAGATGAACCACCCACGTTTTGTTTTGAATTCGAATGAGACGCGGGTGTTTTGAAGCGTGAGGCAACCATAGACATGGATTCTTTCGTTCCTCTTCTTCTCTGCCAGGTGTGTTCTTGGTCGTTCTGGGTGCGATGCTTGATGCTCGATGCCAATGTTAGGGTGGGTGGTAATTGTAGGTTATCTTTGTATACGAGGAGGTGGTCTGAGCGAAGGAAAAATTTTCAGGTTATGAAGTGTTTTCCAATAAAAGTTTATATTTTGAAGAACCTTCTATCTGGACAGTTTTCACTTTTGAAGCTCTTGTCTTTCGACATTTGTCTACTAGTTTCTTTTTTAATATTGAAATGAAACCTCTTATTGGAAAACTATTTTCTGCTGCACTCCCTGATGTATCAATTCATTATCTTTTAGGGACATTGGGGTGTACTCTAGTGTTGAAGATGTCGAGAAAGAGCTCAAAAGAAAAACTGTACTATAACTTAGTATAATTAGTATAATTTAGTTGAGCCATAATATTCTTATGACTGTTTTCTTAAGATCGATTACCACCACGTGGTTTTTCGGTCAAACTTTTGTACCTATTCATTTTCCTTCTGGCGCTCCTGCGATGACCAAACTTTTACGGTGTACTGTTCAAGATGGCGATAGATTTAACAGCTGTCAAGTGATTTATTCTCAGTTTGGTTTGGCAGTTCATCATGAATAGACTCACGCTTGAACAACGCTTGCAAATAGTGCAATTTTATTTCGAAAATAATGGTTCTGTACGGAATACGTATCGCGCACTACGTCCATTTTATTTTGTTTAGCGATAAAGCGCACTTCTGGTTGAATGGCTACGTCAATAAACAAAACTGCCGCATTTGAAGTGAAGCTAATCCTCAAGTGTATGTCGAAACACCGTTACATCCAGAAAAACTGACTGTTTGGTGCGCTTTATGGGCTGGTGGAATCATTGGTCCGTACTTCTTCAAAAACGATGATGGCCAGAACGTTACAGTCAATGGCGATCGGTATAGAGCCATGATTACTAACTTTTTCATTCCTGAATTGAACAACCATGATGTCCAGGAGCTGTGGTTCCAATAAGACGGCGCAACATGTCACAAAGCTCGTGCCACAATCGATTTATTGAAAGACACGTTTAGTGACCGCCTAATTTCACGTTTTGGACCTGTGAATTGGCCTCCAAGATCTTGTGATTTAACACCGCTAGACTTCTTTCTGTGGGGCTATGTAATGTCATTGGTCTATGCGGATAAGCCACAAACCCTTGACCATTTGGAAGACAACATTCGCCGTGTTATTGCCGATATACTACCACGAATGTTGAAAAAAGTCATCGAGAATTGGACGTCCAGATTGAACTACATCCGAGCCAGCCGTGGCGGTCATATGCCAGAAATCATATTTAAAATGTAATGCCACAAGATCATCTTGCGGATAAATAAAATTCATGTCAATCGAATAATCAATCGTTGTTTTATTGCAATTTAAAGTTCTATAGCTCTGAAAAAAAACACCCTTTATTAACATAGCAAAAGTTAAACAGTACGTTCTCACCTCCACCGTTCGATACAACCTCTCATCCATCCAAATAACGTAAAGTTTCAACTTGAATCGTTCGGATAGGATAGGATAGCGAAAATAAAAAAAAATTAATGAGCGATTCCACTACGTTGATTATAAATCATTCCGGGACCGATGAACGCCATCGAATTCTCAGGTTGCAGCGTAATTAGTCTTTCGTGGCACAACAATGGAAATATTGCCTATTATTATCATCTACCGTTGTCATAAGTTCAGGCTACCAAACCATTAATCTGACATAACAGTTACTGACATCCCAGGCGGGTATCACGAAAATTTCTCGATTTGGCCAAGGCGTGTCACAATCGGGGTTCCACATCGGTTTGTGGCGAGTGTATCGGCTTCGTTACGTAAGTTTTATGGTAATTAAGATTGGACTTGATGGAGAAAGAATCACGCCTTGCAATGGGAACATACACACATCGTCAAAAGTCTTGGCACCCCTTAGGTTTCTCAAGAAATAAACTATCTAACAGGCCATATGAGAAGTTTCCGGTCTACCATAGTAAAACACATTTTTTTTGGCAAAATTCGATTTTATTATTCAACATAGTTGCCTTCTAGGACGATACAGCGATTATAGCGATCTCCCAACTTTTCGATACCATTTTTGTAGTACTATTTGTCATTCGCTTCAAAATAGGCCTCAGTTTCGACGATTTCTTCTTCATTGGGGCTAAATTTCTTTCCAACAAGCATTCTTTTGAAGTCTGAGAATAGGAAAAAGTCGCTGGGGGCCAGATCTGGTGAATACGGTGGATGCAGAATTCGAAGCCCAATTCATGCAATATTGCCATTGTTTTCATTGATTTGTGACACATCGCATTGTCTTAATCAAACAGAACCTTTTTTCTTTGAATGGGGACGTTTTTTAACGATATCATCCTTCCAACGATCCAATAACGCTATATAATAATTGCTGTTGATGGCCTGGCCCTTTTGAAGGTAATCAATGAATATTATACCTTGCGCATCCTAGAATACTAATGCCATAACTTTGCCAGCTGACTGTTATGTTTTTCCTCGTTTTGGATTAGGTTCATAGTGTGTAGTCCACTCAGCTGACTATCGATTGGACTCTTGAGTAAAATGATGGAGCCATAATCCATACATTGTCACATATCGACGCAAAAATTCCGGTTTATTGCACCTAAATAGCTTCAAACACTGCTCAGAATCATTAAGACGTTGTTGCTTTTGATCGATTGTGAGCTCACGCGTCACCCATTTTGCACATAGCTTTCTCATGTACAAATATTCGTGAATGATATAATGTACACGTTCAGATGATATCTTCACAATGTCTGCTATCTCGATCAACTTCACTTTACGGTCATTCAAATTTTTCGTCGGTCACAGCCTCTTTTGGGCGTCCAATGCGTTCGCCATCTTCGGTACTCATTTCACCACGTTCAAACTCAGCATATCAATCAATGATGGTTGATTCACCTGGTGGAGACCCCGGAAACTCTTCATCAAGCCAAGATTTTGCTTCAACTGTATTTTTCTCATCAAAAAGCAATATTTTATCAGCACACGAAATTCTCTCTTTCCATTTTTTTCTCAAAAGGGAATAAAATATATTTTTAGATGATTGACAGGCAACAGTCAATACTGCAAGGTTGATAGTCCAAGTCCCGAGCCAAGAAAGAAATTTTCTGGTTTGGAAGGACCGTCCAAGCATTTGCTGTTGGTTAGATTAAAATTTAACAGTGCGGTGCTTGAAGTGACTATAGGACACATTATCAAAGCCTACACAGAATACACATTGAAAATAATTCAATGAAGACCACGCATGAGTAAAAGAAGCGTTGGGAGACCACTTAAGAGATGGCGGGATCACATCAAGGAGATCGCAGGAAATCAGTGGATGAAGAAAGCTCGGGATAGGAAAACATGGAAGAGTTTAGAAGAGGCCTATATCCAACATTGGATGTCAAACGGCTGAAGAGAGAGAGAGAGACACACAGAACACAACCAGTCATCCTAATCCCTACAAACCCTAAGCTTCTTAGTGGTCCCCCCAGAAGCCCAAAAGAGTCGTGACACAAAACATTGACACCTTACAAAGATAACAACTTATAAACGAACGATGATAACATCCAACAACACCATAAATCGAAAAAATCTGTATCAAACAGCCTCAAAATCTCTCGGAGTACAGTCCCAACCAGCCTGTTCATATATGGCAGACCGTCTCAACCATAAACTCACATTAACGTTAGAATATTAATGCTCGCCGCTGGTGCGCCTCTTGCAAAAGACTGTCATAAGTCACTCCAACACTCTCCGATAAATTTTCGCAATATCTATCGGCAGATGGCGGCACCGTTGAGAACACGGCGTGTATTCGATCAAACGTGCCCGTGTGGGTATGTCCGTAAGTGTGCATGTTAACGACGTCCAGAGCCGATCGCAAAGGACGCCGCTTAGTTTGACGCGATGTGGAAGTTACTGGGGACACGCTGATGGATTGCTGGTCGGACGTTTCCTTGATACAGGGTGTCCCAATACAGTTTTACATCTGGATTTTGAATATTTGTTATGTAATATTGATTATGGCTAGCAGTGGACGCGTATTGGTAATTTTGGTAGATTGGCGTCCGTATATAAGGCGTATATGTATGTATATATGGTTTTTTCCTCTTGGTGTTCATCAGAAGGTGGTGGAAAACCACTTTCTGCATAATATCAAATTGCGGAAAAAGTAATTTCTAATATACATCAATAAAAAAAATTGTTGTGATGCACAAGCTCGAAGTTCTTAGAGGTAAAAGGAAACGCCAATCTTCTTTAAGAGGTTAATTCTACAATTCTTTTCGACAAAATATAAACTCGACACAATTATTATTTTTCGGGAGGAAAAGTCAACTAGAGAAACCAGGTTGTCATTTCGAAAGTAAAGTTGCTGCCGTTCAAAGAGAACCTTCCTCACGTTACAGCTTCACGGCCTGATTGCTACGCTTTTTGCGCTTTCTAATGGTGGATCGGACGTCTAAGGTGCAACGAATAACAAGCGCATTGAATGGCACTTTTACGATCTAACGCACTCTGGTAATTTCATCGTTAAGTGCATATTGTAGTGACGAAAGCGTTATGAATCGCGGTATATGGATCAGGGCCACCTGGAAACAGAAACGAACAAAAAAATATCGAATGTAGGGTAGTAGATACTACTCGATACTACAATTGGAAAATCTGTTGTGAGGCCATCAGTTTCCTGAAATTTCTTCAAAATTTCGGAAAATATTAAATTTCTTATGAGGAAAAAGAGAAACTCAAATTTTAAAGTTGCCATACGGTAAATTTTAGAGATTTTGACAATAGTAATTTACGTAACAAGTCCGGAAAATAGGGTTTTTTTGGACGAATAGACAAAATTCCTGGAAGAGCGTAAGCGAGTCCTGGAAGTCTGTGAGTCCAAAAAAACCATTTTTGGGCGTGTTGCGTACAATATTTTTTCGGCAACCATGTAAAATAACACTATCACTGCTGCTTTCCATATTTTATTGCGATTGCGATAAAAAACATGCAACTTTTTGACAACTAATTTCATATGAACTGTCAGCTGTGATCTCGGTTGCTATGGATTCTATGATTCTTTTCCGGCCTAGTCCGGGAAGTACGTACTTTCCGGTGCTACTTTCTCAGAGAAAAAGCGTCCGGAAAGTGAGCACTTCCCGGACGGTTGCCGAAAAAGTATTATATGTTCTGTTCTAGAAGTTTGATTCAGTGTGGAAAAGTACTTCATTCAGCGGAAAAGTATCATTATGTGATCATACTTTTTTGCTGAATGAAGTACCATCGGTATATCGATTGGTACTTTTCTACACTGAATCAAACTCCTTGCATCAGATATCCAATGCAAGGATTTATATGTAGTCTTAGTTCCCGAAATATCGTGAATTTTAAGCTGTGTTTCGTATTATCGTGACTAGCAGTACTAACCATTAATGAATTACAAAATTCAACGTTTTGCTTCACATATAATAGATTTTTATTAGTCTTTTTGAAATTTATATAGTTGCGGTAGTACCTCAGAGTAATAAACATAGATATAAGGAGCATATATCATTTTCACTAAGCAAATTTTGTCCCCAATATGAACTATCAAATTTGACATGAAGCGTGCGGAAATGAAAACATATCAGTGATACGATATTTCACACAATTCACGAGTTTCTCGAAAAATAATGCACTTCTGATGTCCCATAGTGAATCAACGTTTCATATTGACTCAAAAATATATTGAAATAAGTACCTAAATATATCAGAAATTCAGAAAACAAACTTCAAGCGTCAAACGACGTGAAACAACCGATGACAATAGGAGAGCAAAAGTTGCCAAACCTTGGATTTCAGAAGGTAGATACAGAAAATAATATATATTCTGCTTATTATAAATTCGACAATTAGGAAAAATATTGGATTCCAAATATTCGAATTTGCATATTTAATCGAGAATCGCTCAAATAAATATATTTCATTCAATAAAATATTCATTCATAACGATATAGTAAAATTGTGGATTCGAAAATAAATCACAATCCGACAACGTAATCTAACCATGTTGGGGACATGTAAAAATTGTGTATACTCCCTCTATCTATGTTTATTACTCTACCTATGATTGAACTCGTCATAGATTAGACTGCCAAGAATATCTATAAGAAATTGACAAATAAATGTCATATAGAAAGTAAAAAAAGCTCTAAAAACCCTTATAATTCATACGCTTTTTCACGTTAATGAGGAACGAACTGGCTTTTACTTCCTCTTTCTATGTGTAGTACCAATTTCTATGGGTAGTACCAATCGAATCACCACCTGATACTTCCAAAACATCCAACTTGTGGCTTCAAATATTAAATATAAAAGATTGTTAATATCTTTGAAATTCATACAGATACGAGTAGTACCGACCTAATCACCAGCAGTAGGTACTTGCAGAAAATCTAAGGTGAAATTTCGAATATAACAGAATTTGAAAGTTCTTTTGAAATTAATAAATTAATTCAATTGAGGGTAGTACCAACCGAGTTATCATCTGGTACTACCAAATATCAGACGTAGGACTCTAGGTATCTCAAAATTTGTTTAGCCCTCTGAAAATTCAGATAGTTTTGGTGGTACCGATTGAGTCACCACCTAGTACTACCATACATCTGACGTAGAACGACAAGTGATTCAGAATTTCATTTTTGCTTTCAAAATTCATTGAATTTTGAGTAGTACCAACTACCAAAAAACTACGTTTTTATTTGAGGGATCTGTGACGAATAATTCAGGAGATATAACGATTTTTAGAGGCAAATTCAATTTTTTCCCAAATTTCGAGTTCAAATTCCCCCAAAACCGGGAGCCTACGAAGAATCGGTAAGCGATGCCATAATTTACGATCTCTGATTAGCCGAATTTCGATCTCACCTGAAAAATTTTTTGTCCAAAAATTTTCGTTAAATTTTCTATACCTGACCCTTAAAAATTTTTTGAAAAATAAAAGTTCTTTCATGGGAATATTGTGTCATTTTATTGATTGATTCGACTATGTAGATTACGAAAATGCTTGCAGTTGTGCGGTCAGTACATTATTTCATAAATTATAGGCAAAAATATGAAACATTCAAAGAAAAAATTGATGATTTTCCCGAAGCTGCCACTTCTTCTGGCCATGGGCTACGCACTTGAAACTCCACTATGTTTTAGAGCGGAACTTGAAGTTTGAAAACGTTTTTATTTGAGGGATCTGTGACGAATAATTCAGGAGATATAACGATTTTTAGAGGCAAATTCAATTTTTTCCCAAATTTCGAGTTCAAATTCCCCCAAAACCAAGAGCTCTACGAAGAATCGGTGAGCGATGCCATAATTAACGATCTCTGATTAGCCGAATTTCGATCTCACCTGAAAAATTTTTTGTCCAAAAATTTTCGTTAAATTTTCTATACCTGACCCTTAAAAATTTTTTGAAAAATAAAAGTTCTTTCATGGGAATATTGTGTCATTTTATTGATTGATTCGACTATGTAGATTACGAAAATGCTTGCAGTTGTGCGGTCAGTACATTATTTCATAAATTATAGGCAAAAATATGAAACTTTCAAAGAAAAAATTGGTAATTTTCCCGAAGCTGCCACTTCTTCTGGCCATGGGCTACGCACTTGAAACTCCACTATGTTTTAGAGCGGAACTTGAAGTTTGAAAACGTTTTTATTTGAGGGATCTGTGACGAATAATTCAGGAGATATAACGATTTTTAGAGGCAAATTCAATTTTTTCCCAAATTTCGAGTTCAAATTCCCCCAAAACCGGGAGCTCTACGAAGAATCGGTGAGCGATGCCATAATTTACGATCTCTGATTAGCCGAATTTCGATCTCACCTGAAAAATTTTTTGTCCAAAAATTTTCGTCAAATTTTCTATACCTGACTACTAACAAAAAATTAGATGTAGTACTAACAGAAAATCTAAGTCCTTATAAAAGCAATGAATTAATTATAATATTGAGGGTAGTACCAATCGAAAAACAAACAGGTACTACTAAATATCAGACAAAGCACTCTGGGTATCCCAAAATTTGTTTGGTCTTCTAAAAATTCAGATAGTTTTGGGTGGTACCACTTGGTACTATAAAAATCCAACGTAGGACAAGTGAAATTCATTCAATTTGGCGTAGTACCAAGTATCAATCGAGTTAACACTAAATGCTTCCAGAAGATTAGATGTATTACTCTGGGTATCATAACATTTCTTAGTACTTTTAAAATTTATATTGTTGCGGCTAGTACCAATCGAGTTACCTCATGGTATCACCAAAAACTTTGAAGTAGGACTCCTGGTAATACAGAATTCTGCTAGTACTCTCAAAATTCATAAGTTCTTGGGTAGTACCGATAGAGTCACCACCTGGTACTACCAAAAAATCCGACGTAGGACTTCAGGTATTGCAACATTTCGTTAGTCCACTCAAAATTCATTCAATTACCGGTAGTACCAACCGAGTCACCATTCGGTACTACCCGAAAGTCACCCACGTACTCAGGTCCGGATTTCCTACTCCACAACTCCTATCGAATCAATTACGTCTGATGTTTTTCGCGCTCAAGCCCAACCGTGACCGGAGCAACGCGGTCCAGGTTGGGCCAGATGGCGCTGGTAAACGACCTAATCACAATGGCGGGTTAGCGGAGACGGCGTAATCGGCGGGACTCGAGAGCTTAATTGCTGCGACCCCGGCAAAAATGGCCAACTGTAAATCCAAAATAGGCGAGAACCATTGCGGGAAAGGCCGACTCCGGGTCCCGGCTCGTGACCGTACGTTCGGTACGGTCTCGGGCGGCGTTGCCGTTTCTACGGACTTATCAGGAGATCTACTGAAGAGGGAAAAAGTTTGGTTACTTGTTTCTTGGCGTTTTCCGTTCAATTATCGAATTCAGTTTCGTTCAACACTGGATTAATTTTAAAGGACAACATGTTGTGGTTTTCAATTGACAGATAAGCATAAAGTTTGAAGATAGTAGATTCAGGAATTGGTGAATTTTGAAGGAGCTGTGCTATTATCTGAATACGTTAGTTAGGTTCGTTAATGGTACCAGGGTTTTGTGTTATTGAAGGAAACAAAAAAGTCGATGAACTTGCGAAAAGAGCATCAAGGATGATAACACCTGTTGGTCCTGAGCCTTTCTGTGGGCTTGGAAAAAACCAATATAGGGCAGTGGTCCAACAATAGGAGTGAGACAATAGAAAAACCCTTTGGAGGAACACTCCTGGTCTTGATCAGGCAAAGAAATTTGTAGTGCTTTCACCGACCTATACCAGAAAGCTCTTGAAGCTGCCACGAGCTGAGTAATGGTGGGACCGCTGACAGGACTCATCAAGGTTAACACCTGCTGGACCCGAGCCTTTCTGTGGGCTAAGAAAGGACCAATTAAAGGTAGCGGTCCAGCAATGGGAGTTGAATAACGGGATAACCCACTAGACAAACACTCCTGGACTTACTCAGGTCAAGAAATTCGGGATGATTTCACCTACCTATGCCAGAAAGCTCTTGAAGCTGTCACGAGCTGAGCTTCGGGTGATGGTGGGACTGCTAACGGGGCACTGTCGGTACAAATATCATTTGTATGTATGGGAAAATCAGCATATGAGATTTGCAGACTCTGTGGATCAGAAGCAGAAACAGCTGAACACATGGTATGCAAATGTCCAGAGCTGGCTAGCCTAAGAACCATTCATATGGGGAAGCCGGTTGTGGATACCCGTGAGATAACGGCCAAGGCTCCTAAGGATGGTGTCAGTTTTATCAACGCCATTGACGACCTCCCTGGGTTTCCATGAATGTGTAGGGTAGCTCCCGGATGTATACCAAGCCACAACGACCCCAGTTCAAATAAAAATAATAAATTACATGGTAGTTCAAAAATCATAAACTGGAATACCCGAAAGGCAACATTTTTTTCAATTTCAAACCTTTCTTTCCAATATTAACAGATATCCTCTGAGATAAAAGACAGTGACGAACCATTGTGAATATTTTCCAATATTTTCCATCTTATCGTGAGTAATACCAATCTGGCAACAATGTTCGTGACATTGATCCGACGTTATTATTCAAAAAAAAGATGTTCGGTTACTCTAGGCGGTATGATGGGAGAATCCATTTCCTTATATAGGAAGTTCACAAGTTGATTGTTAGTGCTCACCTCTTCATACAAAAAGTACAACTAATTGAGGATGATGAAGAAAAATTCAGAAAATCAAACTGTATATTTTTCAAATAAAAAATACTTCAAATTCAGCATTGTTCATCTTTGAAAACCTTCAAAAATAAAGAAGTCCTACCAATATATGACTAAGATGATCTTCCATCAGCTACAAGCTATAATGACTAAAAAAACTTGGATTATTGAGTAAAAAACACATGAAGAACACCCTTAGGCCCAGTTTCACCAAATGCTTTAATCTTGACTTGGCTCTTAAGTGAGGCCTTAGATCACGATTAATGTAATGTAGCGTTTCACCACACTCCAAAGCGCCATTTAATCGACCAATCGCGATTTAGCACTAATCGGCCATTTTTGGAGGATTATAACCTTTCAAGTTGAGATTAATAATTATTTATCAGTATGGAACTCTTGTCTATGTAATTATTTTTCCGGAAATTTCTAATTTTTGGGTCAATTTTATCAAAATATGACTATATGTATAGGCTCAATATTTCTCATTTAAAATACACGTAAACTTTGTTTTTGTGTTTTATGAAATTTATTGCAAAGAATAATTTATTGATATGTTTGATTGAAATATTATTTAAGAAGCAGTTAAACTTGTTAATGAAAATAAATAAGTTAATAAAATTACTTATATGGTTTTTTTTCCAGAATGTGTGGTTTTGTGAAATGGGATAATTTCTTTTTAACTTCTGCAAGTTTCCGACATTTCGAAGCACATCACTCGACATTTTCGGCAAAAATTAAGTTTGTTTTTTGTTTACAAGATGACAAATGATTTGAAATGTTATGAGATGAGTTATGAATGAATGACACCTGACACCTAGCGCCAATGGTGGTCATCACTGCTAATACGATACAGAACACTATATAACTTTTTGTTCACAACGTTGCCAAATGGTTTGACTATTTAATCGCGATTTGGTTAATCGCAATCATCTTCGGACGGGTTGATGCATGGTGAAACAGAAAACACTGTTAAGCCTGCTTTAGTAACAAGCGGAGTTTAATCAATCTGGGATCAAGTGCTGTTTGGTGAAACTGGGCCTTAATATTAAGGAAAATTAACTCAATCTGGCAACCCTGACATTATAAAAACTCAGCTTCCCTGAAAGATCATAGAAGTACCTAACCAAGATCATAAAGGTTGAGTACCGCTGATCCGACAAACCCTAACAGGCTGTACTCGATCATAATAATCGATTCCAAAAAGAGTTATATCCAACGCTCGACATCTGAAGAAACGGTAAGCTCCTGCACTTGGACAACAAGAAGTCAATCTAGAGTTGTTAACGTTGTGCAAGCGTACCAGTGGTACCTACGTAGAGAAGTTGATAACCTCGAATTGCATTGTACGCTTTCGATTACGGGTTTGGTTTTTCGTATACTCGAACAGATTTCAATCTATCTGGTAGCCTTATTGTGCAACCGAGTCTTCTCCCAAAGGATTGGCACGCGGAGTAGTTAATTTATGAGTGTGTTAGGTGTTTGTGTAGAGATTGATAGGTTTCGCACAATTTGGCACGCATCATGTGAAAGCTAAGGTTAGGTAGTACTGGGTTTACTGGTTCTTCTATGGTGCGTCTATGTTTAAATGAGAACATTCATCAGTCTATTTTAACGTTTATTATATGTAGTACCCGATGGTACATGGTACTATTCTCAAGTCTGAATACATTATTATTCAAAAGATATGTAATTTTTTGTAACATTTCATTTTACATAGTTTGATATGGAATGAATTTATCACAGTCGTAGTACTTAATGATGCACCCATTAGTACTACTTCTAATCTAGAAGAACTTGGTAGATTCATCGAAAACTGTATAGATATCTAGGGCTTCTTACCTGTTATTCTGATTAGTACCATTAGTACCATTTTGAACTGTTTGAACTGTTGGATACTTTTTATTCAAGCAGGTTCAGATTTTGATTATTGCATAAAAACAAAAGGAATTTGGTTGTGGTTCTGATCTTGATTTTCTCACTCATCAGCCTATTTTAACGTTCATATGTTGTTAAATGAAGTACCCGATGCTACATGGTACTATTCTTAACTCTGGATACATTATTATTGAGTAAATATGACGTAATATTTCGTAAAATTTCATTTCAAATAGTTTGATATGCAATGAATTATTTACAGATGGAGTACTAACTGAAACACCCATTGGTACTACTTCTAATCCAGAAAAATTTGGTAGATGCATCGAAAACTGTATGGACATCCAGAAAATTTAACGGAAATTGGCCTTCTTACCCGTTATTAGAGTTGTAGTACCAAATGTTATTTCGATTAGTACCATTATGAACTCAAGGATACTTTAATTCAAGTAGGTCTAGTTTATTGATTGTTGCATGAAAATAAAAGGAAGTTGGTTGTGCTTCTGAACTTGATTTTCTGATTAACTGAAACACCTATTGGTACTATTTCTAATCCAGAAAAATTTGGTAGATACACCGAAAACTGTATGGACATCCAAAAAAATGTAACTGAACTGGGGTCTTACCAGTTATTGCAGTTGTAGTACCAAATGGTATTTGGATTAGTACCATTTTGGACTATTGGGTACTTTTTTATAAAACAGTTTTTTTATTCTTGCTTGAAAACAGTTGACTTCTTGTTTTGACCTTGATTTCGTTCCATAAGTACTGATTTGTACATCGATGTTTCGATAATGTTTAAAAATAAATTTGAGTAAAAAAAAGCAATCATTTCGACATGATTCAAATGAAAATAGTTGAACGAACTTCCGATTAGATTGCGATTTCCGACGAATGTGTGAAATTCCATACTTTAATGTTAAAAGACATCAAAGTGGGTTAACAGCAGCACGTAATGTTCAATGTAAATATACACAGCGTGTGACATTCTACGAATTATTGACTTTAGTCTAGATTATTCAATTTTGGTCTTCATACGAAGTTATTGCCAGAATTATTCCCCAAATTACGATATTTGTTTTACTTTGTCCTAGTTTTTTCGAGCCTGAATACGTCCCTGTCCCGTCAAACTAAAAACCACCTTTCTGTCAGAGACTGCCACGCTACGCCATCACAATGGATAGGACTTTCACTGGCTGGCCAGAAGTGTGCCATAATAATTATTATTATCATGCAGCTCTCGTACAACTATGACATAAAAGTGCATCGCCATTGTTCGACGTTATCACAACAAGGAACCTTGCTCTGGTCCCGTAAAAGGTTCACGTTTCTGACGGGAGAGTTTCGTCTGCACCTCTAATCAATTTCACTTCTTGATTAACGAAATCCCGCCATCTATGAACCTCTGGTTATCGATCCTACCCGGAAAAACGCATCTTTGACGTTTCGGAACGCAGCCGTGATCATAGAAGAACGACACTTTGGTGTCGGTATTTTAGGTTAGATGTTAGCAAAGGGCTGTCAAAATTTTTAACCTAAAAGAGGCAGATGGATGTTTTGTTGCCTTAGTTACTTTTCAGTTATGCCCATTGTGTAATAAACATAGAGAGAGGGAGTATTCGTGATACGCTCTATTAGTGTGACGTCACACACCGCCATTTTTGGTTCTCCTGTCAGTTCGGAATCGAAACAAATAAATTGTCATTCAAATTAGTAGGGTGTCGTTGAAGGAATTGCCTTATTTTCATAAATAAGAGTATTTGAGGAACGATTTCAGTATTAATTGGTAGACAGAAGGAACGAGGTTAATACCAGTAAGTTTGAATCCTGTATCATTTCCCAGATTTTGTAAAAAGCCGTTTTTATTAGTTGAACTTCAAGTTCGAACTTAATGCATTAATCTCGTGCCTTCTGTCTATCAATTAATAGTAAAATCGATCCTTTAATAATCTTATTCATTAAAATAAGCCAATTTCTTCAACGACAACGTACTGATTTGAATGACAATTTGTTTGTTTGGATTCCGAACACTGACAGGAGAACTAAAATGGCGGTGTGTGACGTCATCACTAATAAAGCGTATTTTTACTTGTCCTGAACATTGTTAGATTACGTTGTCGGATTATGATATATTCAAATCCACAATTTTAGTATATCGTTATGAATGTATATTATATTGAATTAAATATATTTATTTGAGTGATTCCCGATTAATTATGCAAATTTGAATATTTGGAATCCGATATTTTTTTTAATTGTCGAAATATTTTCTGTATCTACCTGCTGAAATCCAAGTTTTGGCAACTTTTGCTCTCCTATTTATTATTTTCTGTATCTACCTGCTGAAATCCAAGTTTAGGCAACTTTAGCTCACCTAGTGTCATCGGTTGTTTCACGTCGTTTGGCGCGCTTGAAGTTCGTTTTCTGAATTTATGATATATTTAGGTATTTATTTCAATATATTTTGAGTCAATATGAAACGTTGATTCACTATGGGACATAAGAGGTGCGTCCTTTGTGGAGAAACTCACGAATGAAGTGAAATATCGTATCACAATGATATGTTTTCATTTTCGCGCGCTTCACGTCAAATTTGATAGTTCATAATGGGGACAAAATATGCTTACTGAAAATGACATATGCTCCCTCTATCTATGTTAATTACTCTGAGGGTATGCCTAGTGATCACAGTAATCAAGGCTGACAAGAATGAAAGAATACTCTCAAATGAAATTTTCTATGTTCAATTTCTGCAGAAAATCTTCTTCTTCCTTAGTTGAACTTCTTTATCGGCTAAAGTTGATATTGAACGTTTCTCCGATGAAATTCGAGTCTTCGCATCAGATCTTCGCTTATATCTCTCGAGCAAGTTGGCTCGTACCAGGTTACTTTTAAAAATGTATCCCTGCTGACGCTGTTATGGAGAAATGTCGCCAGAACACGTTTTTACGGAAGTCCTGTTGGCGCCAACCGTCCGCTATCGCAGAAGGTCTTGAACTTAGTGTGCAAGCGGTTGCTTCTAGGTCTCAAGTGTGCAGTTTCGTACTCTTTGTCCAGCTGGTTAAAAACAAGACGACGAAGAAATTGAACTTTGCGACAATGTTTTCAATTCCTTCAGTTATAAAGGGTGTTTTTTTTTAGAGCTATAGAACTTTAAATTGCAATAAAACAACGATGGATTATTCGATTGACATGAATTTTATTTATCCGCAAGATAATCTTGTGGCATTACATTTTAAATATGATTTCTGGCATATGACCGCCACGGCTGGCTCGGATGTAGTCCAATCTGGACGTCCAATTTTCGATGACTTTTTCCAACATTTGTGGCCGTATATCGGCAATAACACGGCGAATGTTGTCTTCCAAATGGTCAAGGGTTTGTGGCTTATCCGCATAGACCAATGACTTTACATTGCCCCACAGAAAGAAGTCTAGCGGTGTTAAATCACAAGATCTTGGAGGTCAATTCACAGGTACAAAACGTGAAATTAGTCGGTCAACAAACGTGTCTTTCAATAAATCGATTGTGGCACGAGCTGTGTGACATGTTGCGCCGTCTTGTTGGAACCACAGCTCCTGGACATCATGGTTGTTCTATTCAGGAATGAAAAAGTTATTAATCATGGCTCTATACCGATCACCATTGACTGTAACGTTCTGGCCATCATCGTTTTTGAAGAAGTACGGACCAATGATTCCACCAGCCCATAAAGCGCACCAAACAGTCAGTTTTTCTGGATGTAACGGTGTTTCGACATACACTTGAGGATTAGCTTCACTCCAAATGCGGCAGTTTTATTTGTTGACTTAGCCATTCAACCAGAAGTTCATGTCAATCGAATAATCCATCGTTGTTTTATTGCAATTTAAAGTTCTATAGCTCTAAAAAAAACTCCCTTTATTATCTCTTTACCGTTTAGTGGTTCCAAAAAGATCACAATAAAAGATCCAGTGTTGCCAACCGAATGACTCACTGTCTCACATCATGTCCTTCGCAATTGGGGAAGCAAGTCATAATTTCGAATTCTTAATTTCTGGCGATAAAAAGTTAACGGTTTGGATGTTTAATCAACGTAGAATCTGGAACAATTAAAGTTATGGCGCTATAACTTGAGAAAGCTGGTTTCCAGAGGCCTTGCAGGCATTTTTCTTCCGTTTATTGCTCTGTACGATACGTGAGTGACTCATCAACCTTGGATTCACGAATGTTTCAATTATTTGTAGTACCTACGACCTTTCAAGGCCTACTGAGATTTTATTTTTTTGGATTTCACCTCAACTGGCATCCGCAAGAAGAAGAATCACCACTAGAAAACAGAAGATAATTGTGTTAGAGTAACAAGAGATTCTTCCAATTGAATTGGCCATCTTCATCATATCCTTCATCGAGTTCAAATTTTATAATTTGAAGTAATCATTTAATGATTGAAGTCAACATCAACCAAGCTTAGCTGTTACTACAATAATTTCTAACTTAGCAAGGTAAATTTAATGAAAATTTCATTCAAACAGATGTACCAATCTACTGAATGACATTTGGTCAGAAAATTGAGCTGTTGGGACGAGTTAGTGATGTGAAGAATTGAAACCGTGCGTGGGTCACTCAAGAACAACTGATAATATAGCTGCTGTAGCACGTGGTGTTGATGAAAACCCGGAAATTATCCTTGGATTAGAATTCTACTCAAATTTTAAGCAAGATTTCAAAGCTATCGTAACGGGTGTTTTTTTCGAGGTATATAACTTTAAGTTGGCAGTACTGTTCAAGATGGCGACCGATTTAACAGCTGTTAAGTGATTTATTCTCAGTTTGGTTTGGCAATTTATCATGAATAGACTCCCGACTGAACAACGCTTGCAAATAGTGTAATTTTATTTCGAAAATAATGGTTCTGTGCAGAATATGTATCGCGCACTAAGTCCATTTTATTTTGTTTAGCGATTAAGCGCACTTCAGGTTGAATGGCTACGTCAACAAACAAAACTGCCGCATTTGGAGTGAAGCTAATCCTCAAGTGTATGTCGAAACACCGTTACATCCAGAAAAACTGACTGTTTGGTGCGCTTTATGGGCTGGTGGAATCATTGGTCCGTACTTCTTCGAAAACAATGATGGCCAGAACGTTACAGTCAATGGTGATCGGTATAGAGCCATGATTACTAACTTTTTCATTCCTGAATTGAACAACCATGATGTCCAGGAGCTGTGGTTCCAACAAGACGGTGCAACATGTCACACAGCTCGTGCCACAATCGATTTATTGAAAGACACGTTTAGTGACCGCCTAATTCCACGTTTTGGACCTGTGGATTGGCCTCCAAGATCTTGTGATTTAACACCGCTAGACTACTTTCTGTGGGGCTATGTGAGGTCATTGGTCCATGCGGATAAGCCACAAGCCCTTGACCATTTGGAAGACAACATTCGCCGTGTTATTGCCGATATACGGCCACAAATGTTGGAAAAAGTCATCGAAAATTGGACGTCCAGATTGGACTACATCCGAACCAGCCGTGGCGGTCATATGCCAGAAATCATATTTAAAATGTAATGCCACAAGATTATCTTGCGGATAAATAAAATTTATGTCAATCGAATAATCTATCGTTGTTTTATTGCAATTTAAAGTTCTATAGCTGTAAAAAAACACCCTTTATATTTTTATTATTGTGAGATAATAGCTCTGTGTTCGTAAGCAGACTTCCTTCATCCCAGCCTCCAAAACCATGGACCAATCTCACCTACAACTAAATTGTGCGAAAACAAAGAGCGTATCGAAAGCAAAAATACCTAGAGATGTGGAATCGCATCACCTTAACCTTTTCTATCTCATCACTTGACATTTCGATGCTCACAATGTCTCTTTCTCTCGTTGAAAACGCGGAATTTTGCAATGCGCCACATCAAAGGGAACAATGAGTATCTAGGATCATTGTGATACATTTATTAGTCGGCTAATGTCGAAAGAGAGATCGATATGAAATATCGAGTTCTGGGAATTCGCACGATCGGGATTAGAAAAAAAATATTATCGAGAAGACTTGCATCGACGGTGATAAAGATTCTCACCGAAAATCGATTGTATTATGTGACTCAGCTGCGATGATTCTTCTCTGTGTCTTATAGTTCTTGAGATGATCTCAGTGAGTGTTGAATTTGGGACACCCTGTACAATTTCTTTCACGGTATTATGACGAAATAACAAAAAATAAACGCCATCGTGTCTCTTGTTGAGAAAGTTTTAATTTCAGAGACATTCCTTCTATATCGCCATTTTTCCAAATTTTCGCTTATAACTCGAAAACAAAAGGTGGCCAAAAATGAATACTAGTCTTGTTAGTTTCTCAGAAGAAGAAAACAAGAATGGGGTATCAAAATTTGTCTATCTCCTCTGGTTCAAAAGTTGTAGTATTAAGACATCGAAATTTGCCCACCCTGTTCAATATCAATAGCATGCAGGTTTCAAAATACGGATTCCAAAACCTTGACATTATGGTCGCACTCAAAAAACAGTGTTTTATCAAATTGAAACTTGTTTTTTCGAAATCAGATTGAATTATAAGAAAAGACAACGATAAGCTCCTTTAAGAGATTCGAAACTAAAAAGAAAAAAAAAACACAATAAACAAAATTATTTCTGCGTCGACAAATATCCTCGATTTTTCCCAAAACCCGGTCTGACAACAACTTGTTTCGAATGCCTCTTGATTAACGAAAACGTGTTAACTGGTATTTTTCTTGTCGGTGTCCATATGAAGTAGTACCCACGTATGTGCGATATGGAAGCTCCAATCTCAATTATAATTATTTTGTAATATCTCGCCAGATCTGGTCTTTATGGTTGGGCGATTTGCATAACACAATTAAAACCCACAGCAATTTCTCCGAAAAATTTCGTGTTGTTCGAGGCGAAATTTGCATTTTAATTGGCCAGAACAATCGTCGGACGTTATTTATACGTTTTTAATAGATTCGATGGAAAAACAGGAGATATTTAGGTCTAAGCGAAAACCCTTTACGACAGGCCAATTGAAAAGTACCTGGTCTACCATAGTAAAACACATTTTTTTGGCAAAATTCGATTTTATTATTCAACATAGTTGCCTTCGAGGGCGATACAGCGATTATAGCGATCTTACAACGTTTCGAGACCATTTTTGTAGTACGAATTATCTTTCGCTTCAAAATAGGCGTCAGTTCCGGCGATCACTTCTTCATTGGCGCTAAATTTCTTTCCAGCGAGCATTCTTTTGAGGTCTGAGAACAGGAAAAAGTCGCTGGGTTCCAGATCTGGCGAATACGGTGGACGCAGAAGCAATTCGAAGCCCAATTCATGTAATTTTGCCATTGTTTTCATTGATTTGTGACACGGCGCATTGTCTTGATGAAACAGCACCTTTTTTTCTTCAAATGGGCCGGTTTTTAACGATTTCATCCTTTAAACGATATGATGATGCCATATAATAATCGTTGTTGATGGTCTGGCCCTTTTGGAGGTAATCAATGAATATTTTATCTTGCGCATCCCAGAATTCCGTATCATCAAGATGAAATATTTTCTATTACTTACTGGATTCAACGAAATAAAGTGAAGTCTTTAAGGTTTACTAGGCTTGAAGAGCTAATACTAAGATATCTAAAACACTGGTTTTCTCACTTTCTCTTGAAAATTATTAAGATTATAAAGTGGCGATTTTTTAAGGGATCAGCCTCCTTGGATTTTAATGGTATTGGTCCCTTTCCACTTTATTTCCGCATCGTTTCTTATGGCGCTCACATCGTCTTTCTGTCAATGTCATGTTTTGAGGTTAAATCAACAATCTTGAACAAAATTAAATCAGTGAACACATCAGAATTTTAGACATTCTGGCTAATACTAAGACATATGGAACTTCGATTGAGGTTGAACAAAATAAGCCAGACTTGAATTTGAGACGTCGAAAAAGAATTGCCCTCCTCATAACCTAAAAAATATGAAAAAAACGTACTAATCATAGTACCTTTGCTCTGGATGTTCCATCGCCAGATAAAATCCATTCTCACAACTTAACACAACAAATTTTCCGACCTCGAATCGAGAAAAATACCATTCAATCACAGAACTTCACGAACAGCCACGTTCTATGTTCTATTCTGGAACCCCGTACCAAGCACAGAGCACCATGTTATCGGTGATCATTTCGCGCCGAACGGCCTGGGTTTTATCATTTAACCAGCAGCCGTTGCATTTCAGCGTGGCGTTCGAATTTTAATTACCCCAGCTAATTAGGATTTGCATACGACCGATATGGGTTACTGCGCTCTGGCTTCTATTTATAAATTTCGAGCCGTGGTGCAAAAAGGGACACGGCCGCTCGCAGTGGCGTAGAACGTGGGAAACACGCGGGGTATATTAGGCCCGGTCTGATGCATAGATAGGGGTGCTAGTGTTGAATCCATATGATTTTTAGTCAGTACCAACCTTCAAACGATACGTGTCGAAATTTGACAGCAGTCCGACCATTAGTTTGTGAGATATTGCGT
The DNA here is from genome assembly GCF_914767665.1 of Harmonia axyridis. Classification (NCBI taxonomy): domain Eukaryota; kingdom Metazoa; phylum Arthropoda; class Insecta; order Coleoptera; family Coccinellidae; genus Harmonia; species Harmonia axyridis. Next base: position 40,415,827 of record NC_059505.1, read on the forward strand.
TGTGAGTGTAGCTACTCTTGTTATTTGAAGAAAGATGAAAAAAAGAATTTCGTGTGCTGATAAAATATTCCTTTTTGAAGGGAAAAAATACAGTTGAAGCAAAATCTTGGCTTGATGAAGAGTTTCCGGGGTCTGCACCAGGAAAATCAACCATCATTGATTGGTATGCTAAGTTTAAACGTGGTGAAAAAAAAAATCAAAAAGTTCACAAAATAATTTTGAATAACCGTAAAGTGAAGTTGATCCAGATAGCAGACATTATGAAGATATCATCTTAACGTGTACATCATATCATTCACTAATATTTGTACATGAGAATGCTGTGCGCAAAATGGGTGCCGCGCGAGCTCGCAATTGATCAAAAGCAACAGGTGTTAATGATTCTGAGCAGGTATTGAAGCTGTTTAAGTGCAATAAACCTGAATTTTTGCGTCTATATGTGACCATGGATGAAACATGGCTCCATAATTTCACTCCAGAGACCAGTCGACAGTCAGCTGAGTGGACTGCACACGATGAACCGAATCCAAAGCGAGGAAAAACACAACAGTTAGTAGGCAAGGTTATGGCATCAGTATTCTGAGATGTGCAAGGTATAATATTCATTGATTACCTCCAAAAGGGCCAGACCATCAATAGCGATTATTATATAGCGTCATTGGATTGTTTGAAGGATGAAATCGTTGAAAAACGGCCCTATTTGAAGAAAAAAAAAGGTGCTGTTTCATCAAGACAATGTGCCGTGTCACAAATCAATGAAAACAATGGCAAAATTGCATGAATTGGGCTTCGAATTGCTTCTACATCCACCGTATTCGCCAGATTAGATCATCGCACCCCTATATCTACGCCACTGGATAATTTTGGCAGGTGACGCTTACCTAATTTGAAACTCCACATTATCAAGACTTCAATACCTAAAAATCAAAACAATGAATGTAATACAGGAGTTATAAGTAAAAAACTGATATTTTTCTCAAAATTTACCACCCTGTATCTCGAAAACGAAGCTTGTTAGGATATATGTTTATATGAACTTTTTGTCATGAAACTCTTTACCTTCATCGGTGGTGAACTCAGTTTCTGTGAACTCTTTCAAGAACAACTATGACACCTGGTTTCGTCGCGAGTGAGTGCTACTTGTGGAGCTGTGAATTACTTTTTCTTTTGTAATGCATTTTTTTTTAAGTTTCGGTGTATTTTTTCATATATTTCAATTTTTGTGAGTTTATAGGCTTGGCCTCAACTCTTTACCTTGTAATAATAATAATAATAATAATAAAAAAAAGTTGTTCTATCCGGCGCCGAAGTTATTGATCTAAAATCTGGACCATCATGTATAACCGGACTACCGGTACGCCACTGGAAACTGCAAACCTAGCGTGATTCAATTCAGCGCCAAAACTTCCGAACTATCGCAAGACCGGCGTCGTAGGCCTCGACGTTTTCGAAACGACGCTAATCGAAGCAGAAAACTCGCCAAGTTTGTACTTCCTTTTAATTTATTCCGGTCGTTTATTGTTTCTTCCGTGCGCTGAACAACTTGCATTAATTCAGTTGAAGAATGCAATAGAATTTCGCGTTTTACATGAATTGTTTCGTGTTGGATCCGCCCGGAATGAGCCGAGGCCAAAAAATAACCCGCGGAACACAGAGAATTCTCCATAAAGTTCTATGGAGATGTTTTCCGAGAGTTTGAGAATTTTTAATGATAATACAAGACAGAAATATTGTTTAAATGAATTTTTTATCATTATAATCCGCTATTTGATTTCATGGCATTCATTTTTTAATAAATCAAGCCAAGTAGCTTGATTTTAACCAACTACTTGAGTTGAAAATCAAGCTCGTGAAAAATTACATACTTGAGCTGTACTTGACTTGATTGCTTAACTTGATATCAAGCTACTTGATATTACTTGAGCTTGATATGCACGCGTCGCACGGCATTTATTTCTGCAATCTCGTGCGCGCTTAGACTAAATAAGGGGATTCTTCGAGCGCTGAGAGACTGAAGCATTCGCCAGTGTGACTTTATTAGTAGTTTTCTCACATTTCTATGAAATCTATTGGTAAGTTTTGGTAGTTTCGTAAATATCTTTCCAAACTTGGCCGAAATGGCCAAGGATTTTGCATCAACGCCAGCATCTTCAGCTCCTGTTGAAAGACAATTTTTCAGAGCTGCTTTTACAGTTACAAAAACCCGCAATGGGTTAGGTGACAAATCTATAAGATGCCTCATTTGTCTTAGATCCTGGATGGAAAATTATGAAATCAAACAAAGCCTGGAGGTTTCTCAATACTAATAAATTTTATTTTTTTATTATTTTTTATTTTTTTATGATTTATAGTGATTTAATTTATGTTTCTATTTCAAAAAAGTTGATATTTCCGGTTCTTTTATACATTGAGTTTAATAAATAAAATTGTTTTTTGCAAGGTTTCTTTTCATTTCATCATTTTTTCAATTGATGTGACACTACACAATAAATCTGCTAAAAATCAAGTTGCTAGATATAATTCAAGTACTCGATAAATAAATACTTGACTTGACTTAAGATTGAGAAACTACCACTTGACTTGAGCTTGACTTGAAATCAAGTCAAAATTTGTGCCAAAACGATCAATACTTGAATGAGATGCTTGCTCACTAGGCCGATTATGTTGACCGTAAAATGGTCTCTATGATTCATTTTTTCCGAAGTGAATTTCAACAATTTGGAAGAGTTTTTCTGGGGTTAAACAGTTCATGATAAATTGCTTAACTTATTAAAAAAACTGTCAACATAATTTGACATTCTCAATTGTCAAAGTCAAACCATAGAAAACAACCATCGAAACTTCTCATGCAGCTAAAAAACCACCAGTTATTCATCTTGACGTTAATGGAGACTAAATAAAACTGATATTGATTGAAATTTCCCCTGTTATTACAGTAAATTTTCGATATTATCTCGAACGAGAAAAATTCGGACTATCTAATGCCATAAAAACGGACTTATGTTGACAGTGGGCGATTTAGTTTCTAAGTAAAAGCATAAATGTCATAGAAGTACCATAGAGACGGATTATTCGATAAAATGGCTATAAAAACTATCTAGTTGTTGCCTATTTCGGAATCTCATATGCCGTAAAAGATTTAATAGTCAATGATTATCCATTCAGGCGAGAAGATTTCATTTCTTATTTTAATGCTTTTACTTTGATGTTATGTCATGACTAGACGTTATACAGAATGATTTTTTGACCTAGGATAACATCTTTTTGTAGGGACTAAAGCTTCAAAAGTAACAAAAAAAATGGGAGAAGAAGAGAAAGGAGATTTTGTGAGCTTGTTCAAATTCGTATTATATAAATTTTTCAAGTCAAGAGAGAGGATTTTTTTGACTTTTTTCATTTTGTATGAAATAAATTGTTTTATTCTTACTTGCAAATTTTTGAGGAATTTATGCTGCGTTCTGTTGCCTTAAACTTTAAATCACACTAAAATTCCATCGAATTTTCTTGGAATTTTTCCATGCCTTCTTGCAATTGAAATTTAAAACAAATCAGTCAACTTATTTTTTCTTTCAAGACCATTTTTGGCTCAAAATTCTAAAAATTACAGACATTCTGATTCAATCATTCTCATTTTTGACCAATTGCTTTTTGAGGAATTAGAGGCAGATTATAAATCTAGCCTATACCAACATATTAGACCAATTGAAGAGTCCCCGGTCTGATGCAAAGATGGCGGTGGTAGTATTAAATGCATATGATTTTTAGTTAGTACCAACCTCCAAACGATACGTGTCAAAATTTCACAGCAGTCCGACCATTAGTTTGTCAGATATTGCGTTGTGAGTGTAGCTACTTTTGTTATTTGAAAAAAGATGGAAAAGAAGAATTTTGTGTGCTGATAAAATATTGCTTTTCGAAGGGAAAAAATACAGTTGAAGCAAAATCTTGGTTTGATGAAGAGTTTCCGGGGACTGCACCAGGAAAATCAACCATCATTGATAGGTATGCTAAGTTTAAACATGGTGAAATGAGCACCGAAGACGGCGAACGCAGTGGACGCCCAAAAGAGGTTGTCAACGATAAAAAAATCAAAAAAGTGCACAAAATAATTTTGAATGACCGTAAAATGAATTTGATCCAGATAGCAGACATTGTGATGATATCATCTGAACGTGTACATCATATCATTCACGAATATTTGTATATGCGAAAGCTGTGTGTAAAATGGGTGCCGCGCGAGCTCACAATCGATCAAAAGCAACAACGTGTTAATGATTCTGAGCAGTGTTTGAAGCTATTTAAGTGCATTAAACCTGAATTTTACATCGATATGTGACAATGGATGAAACATGGCTCCATCATTTCACTTCGGAGTCCAATCGACAGTCAGCTGAGTGGACTGCACAAGTGCACACGATGAACCGAATCCAAAGTGAAGAAAAACACAACAGTCAGCTGGCAAGGATATGGCATCAGTATTCTGGGATGCGCAAGATATAATTTTCATTGATTACCTCCAAAAGGGCCAGACCATCACCAGCGATTATGATATAGCGTTATTGGATCGTTAAAAGGATGAAATCGTTGAAAAAACGGCCCCATTTGAAGAAAAAAGGTGCTATTTCATCAAGACAATGCGCCGTGTCACAAATCAATGAAACAATGGCAAAATTGCATGAATTGGGCTTCGAATTGCTTCTGCATCCACCGTATTCGCCAGATCTGGCTCCCAGCGACTTTTTCTTGCTCAGACCTCAAAAGAATACTCGCTGGAAGAAATTTAACGCCAATGAAGAAGTAATCGCCGAAACTGAGGCCTATTTTGAAGCGAAAGAAAAATCGGACCACAAAAATGGTATCGAAAAGTTTTAAGATCGGTATAATCGCTGTACCGCCCTCGAAGGCAACAATGTTGAATAATATAATCGAATTTTGCCCAAAAAAATGTGTTTTACTATGGTAGACCGGGTACTTTTCAATTGGCCTGTTATTTTCTAAGACTATAATTTCTGAATTCCCCCAATTAACACCGCCATCTAGCCCCATACCAACATAGCCAACATACCGGTAGGAACAAAACACTCGCGAAGCGCACTTACGCGCTACCAACACCGCACTAATGCCAACCTAACACAACAACAACACCCGATACTTCTACCAACTACCCGTTTGCCACAGTGTTACATCGATAACCAATTATAGTCCTTTTTTAATGCTTATCGATCGTCTTTTTTTCAACCGTGAAACTCCACGTTAAGAACCGCGAACGCGCTAATAGGTTCGCGTGTTTAGAACGCATGAAATCTCGGGGCTTTACTTACGATGAAGTTGTTCGCACTTGGTGTGAGTTTTAGGGTTTTTGTTTTAATTCAATGGAGAAACTTACGCGACGCATGCAACTTGATTTAGGTTGGTACATCGTGGCGATATTGCGGGGTATTCAATTATATTTGTTGTTTTTTTTGTTGTTTTGAAGACGAAAACGTACTTTTTTTTTGTTTAGTGGTTCAGATTTCTAACCACGAAAATCGGGAGCTTTTGATCGAAAGTTCATTCTTGCGTCAGTTGCGTCTTTGTAGGCCACTTAACTGTGTATAAAGGTTATGCAAGGGTGCAATACGCTCTATTAGTGTGACGTCACACACCGCCATTTTTGGTCCTACTGTCAGTGTTCGGAATCCAAACAAATAAATTGTCATTCAAATTAGTACGGTGTCGTTGAAGGAATTGGCTTATTTTCATGAATAAGTGTATTTGAAGAACGATTTCAGTATAAATTGATAGACAGCAGGAACGAGGTTAATACCAGTAAGTTTGAAACCTGTATCATTCCCCAGATTTTGTAAAAAGCCGTGTTTATTAGTTGAACTTCAAGTTCGAACTTCCTGGCATTTAATCTGGTGCGTTCTGTCTATCAATAAAGTAAAATCGTTCCTTAAATAATCTTATTTATCAAAATAAGCCAATTTCTTCAACGACAACGTACTAATGCGAATGACAATTTGTTTGTTTGGATTCCGAACACTGACAGGAGAACTAGAATGGCGGTGTGTGACGTTATCACTAATAGAGCGTATTGGTGCATGAATTAATGAGCGTTCAAAAGCTCCTAACTTCACGTCAGTGCTTTCCAATTTTTTTTTATATTCTATATCAAAAACCTCCGTAGAAGCTCACCCAAAATTGAACCAAAAATTGCATAAAGGACACACAAACATAATAATATCATATAATTTACACCTTTCAAAAGTTATTACTTCAGTGTAATAAACATAGATAGAGGGAGCATAAATGTAATTTTCAATAGGCAAATTTTATCCCCAACATGAACTATCAAATTTGACATTAAGCGCGCGGAAATGACAACATATCAGTGATACGATATTTCACTCAATTCGCGAGTTTCTCCAAAAAGAACGCACTTTTATGTCCCATAGTGAATCAACGTTTCATATTAACTCAAAATACATTGAAATAAATACCTAATTATGTCAGAAATTCCGAAAACAAACTTCAAGCGCGCCAAATGACGTGAAACAACCGATGACAATAGGAGAGCAAAAGTTGCCAAACCTTGGATTTAAGCAGGTAGATACAGAAAATAATGAATATTCTGCTTATTTTAAATTCGACAATAAGGAAAAATATCGGATTCCAAATATTCGAATTTGCTTATTTAATCGGGAATCACTCAAATAAATATATTTCATTCAATATAATAAATATTCATAATGATATAGTTAAATAGTGGATTCAAAAATGTATCACAATCCGACAATCTAACCATGTTGGGGACATGTAAGAATTGCGTATAATCCCTCTATCTATGTTTATTACCTACTCTATGGGTATTACTCATTACCATACAGCAGCACAAGTCAATCAAACCTTTAGCTCTCTTTTGAAACCGAAAAAACACCATCAAATCAAAAAGTATGACTTACCTTGCCATATTTGTGGCTGGAATTGACGGTGTTGGCTGCCCAATGGTCGGTCTCAATTCTGGCCCTTTCAAGGACACCTGTCAGGCTGTCCAAGGTCGACCATTCGCGCACGTCGTGATCGTGAAAGGGTGGGGGCATGCCACCATTCGAGGGGGTTTGTGCCACTTCCATTTTATGGGTGGGGTATCCAGTTTTTCCAAAATGTGTTAACAGTAATTAGTAGAAACAATCTGGAAGGAAAACATATTGTTAAAATTAAATTGTTTCAATTAAAGTGTTTGCACTGAGAGAAATCCATATTTTTTTTAGTAATAAAGCACTCATTTGGAGGTTATTTATTCACAACTATTACATCAGATTTATATTTGACATATTCAATAATAGTTGAATTAATTGACTTGAAATCAACTCAAGTTCAAGTCAAGTAGTAGTTTTTCAATGCTAAGTCAAATACTTAATGAATAAATACTTGACTTAACATTGAAAAACTACTACTTGACTTTAACTTGAATTGATTTCAAGTCAAGCTCAAACTCTTAGTGCTTAAGCTTGAAACAAGTAGCTTGAATATCAAGCCAAGCAGTGAATCCCTACAAAGCATCATAAGCCTTTGGTGGATTCAGACCCGAAATCTGATTCTTGAAGTTAGTTTTACTACTTCTCAGATAGAATCTGTATTTTACCATAATTTGATTGATTTTTTCGAATGCTACAGATACCATAATACAAATTTTCGACGGTCCTCAAGGCTCTATCCTTGGACCCATATTAATCCGTATATCGACGTGTCCTGCTTACGTAATAGTATCGTCTCGCTCCAACGGACAAACCTCGCTAAATATCGAACCTTGATCGATAGAAAGAGGTCCCCTTTACACAGATAGACAGGAGAAAGTCCCTGGCAGGTTTGCCAATACCCCAATTAGAACGTTGACGATACGATCTTCGCATATTTATAAAGATATAAACAAGAAACTGCCGAGTACCAAGAGTGAGCACGCCCACAACGTCGAAAAATTTGATCTAGTTACCTTCGACGGAACGCACCCCTCCAACGTTCAATAATAACTCAATTGTTGAGCGCGATTGACAGGATTCTTTCTTACCGACCGGGCTTTCTGGTCGAGTAGGCCGATTGGGCAATGCGGTAATCGGATACGTGGAACCGATCTCGATATTTGAGCTCGATTCTATTGTTATCCGATTGTCGTGGGCCACTGGGATCGCTATCTTTCTTGATTGTCTGATTGGTTTGCGATTATATGGAATACTCGCACATTGCGATATAAACGGTGTTTTTTTTAAGCTATAGAACTTTAAATTGCAATAAAACAACGATGGATTATTCGATTGACATGAATTTTATTTATCCGCAAGATAATCTTGTGGAATTACATTTTAAATATGATTTCTGGCATATGACCGCCACGGCTGGCTCGAATGTAGTCCAATCTGGACGTCCATATTTCGATGACTTTTTCCAACATTTGTGGCCGTATATCGGCAATAACACGGCGAATGTTGTATTCCAAATGGTCGAGGGTTTGTGGCTTATCCGCATAGACCAATGACTTTACATAGCCCCAGAGAAAGTAGTCTACCGGTGTTAAATCACAAGATCTTGGAGGCCAATTCACAGGTCCAAAACGTGAAATTAGGCGGTCACCAACGTGTCTTTCAATAAATCGATTGTGGCACGAGCTGTGTGACATGTTGCGCCGTCTTGTTGAAACTACAGCTCCTGGACATCATGGTTGTTCAATACGGGAATGAAAGTTAGTAATCATGGCTCTATACCGATCACCATTGACTGTAACGTTCTGGCCATCATCGTTTTTGAAGAAGTACGGACCAATGATTCCACCAGCCCATAAAGCGCTCCAAACAGTCAGTTTTTCTGGATGTAACGGTGTTTCGACGTACACTTGAGGATGAGCTTCACTCCAAATGCGGCAGTTTTGCTTGTTGACGTAGCCATTCAACCAGAAGTGCGCTTCATCGCTAAACAAAATAAAATGGACGTAGTGCGCGATACGTATTCTGCACAGAACCATTATTTTCGAAATAAAATTGCACTATTTGCAAGCGTTGTTCAGGCGTGAGTCTATTTATGATAAATTGCCAAACCAAACTGAGAATAAATCACTTGACAGCTGTTAAATCGGTCGCCATCTTGAACAGTAATGCCAACTTAAAGTTATATACCTCGAAAAAAACACCCGTTAGAAGTGAGGAAGTAACCTCCTTGAAGCCATCCCAGATACTGGAGATCATTAGAACTCTAGAACTGGAAAGCGAGCTGAAGACTAAGACCACTAATGGCGAAAACAGCTCTGATGGGAGGCTCAATAAACCATAAGATAATAGTGCAATAAAACCCCCTTAAATCTGTATCTATTCAATTAATACATCAGAAAAATATGGGAAACTTTCGACCTCTCGAACCGCAGTGGTACCAACATCAGCGCCTTAACAAAGGTCCCACCCTCAATTCTAGAAAAACCCCACAATTCAATAGAACTCTCGACATTCAACAACTTATAAAAGAGACGTGATTGATTATTAGATCGACCGCAAACTTCTGGAATGCGTGGCCATGGCTGGAAGGTCTCCATTATACTTTGTTAACAGTAAAAATGACACTTCGTTGGATGACGTCGACGGAGCGTGAATTATAGCTCTCCGATTTAATCGATTTGATTTTTCTGCGACTCGGAAATCGCCGAGATAGGGAAAAAGCGGTAGCATTCATCTAGATCGCACCCATTCCTGCTTTAGGTCTTTTGTCCGGTTGATTTTTGAGTTTGCGAAGGTTGCGGTAAGAATGGTGGGTGTGGGGAGCTTTATTTTTTGTGTTGATTGACGTTTGCACGTTATACAAGGTGAGTTGGAGAAGTCGAGCGATATTTAAGGGGTGATAGAACACCTAAATATAATAAATATTATGCCTAATAAGGGTGAAACCGGTATATCGCTACTCTCCCTTGATGACATGCATTCTCCTTGGTTTACTTTCGATAACGATTCCTATGAAATAGCGTGGAAATCTTCTGTTTTAACAATGGTTATGTTGATGGCATTTTTGTTGATACATTAACCAGATAAATAATTAACATCGTATGATATTACACACTTGGAAATGGTACTTCTTTTTCTTTCTTTTTGTATTCTCTTCACCTAAATATGAGTTGGTGTTTTTCCTATGATTGTATGTCTAAAATTGGTCATTGAGGATGCTACAACCCTTACAAAAGGCCTGACGATAAGTGGGTTTTTCGAAATTGTTTTTGAAAGAAGTAAATAGATTCAGATTTAAGGGGAGTTTCATTCCATCCTGATCTTATGGTCTATTGTGCCCACATCAGAGCTATTCTCGCCATTTGTCGTTGTAGTCTACAGCTAGCCCTTGTGTTCCACAGTTTTAATGAACTCCAGTTTTTGGGATAGCTTCATGGAGGTTTCTTCTTAGATCTTGCAGTATTAGAGCTTCGAAGAAAACTGGAATGATCCAACCGAGGAAGATTCTGCCAGAGTGTTTCTCTTTTGGTTTTTCCTTCTCCTGAAACTCTTTCTTGTAGATTCATTTACCTATACTCCGGAACGGTTTTGGATCAATGTAAGGAGTTAGTGCTCTTCTTCTGAAAAGTGTGTTGGCCTCTTCATTTCCTTCAATTCCCGAGTGACCGAGTATCCAGACTGAACAGACCTTGTTAGTCTTGCCTATTTTCTTGTGTGTCCTTTGGAACTCTAATACCATACTAGAATCGATGATGTGTGCGCTGAATGCTTTGATTGCAGCCATCTGGATGCATCAAGCATCCATTTTATTGGTTAAATGTAGGATCAATCAAGCGAACTTGACAACGCCGGAGAGTCTCTTGATGTTTTACTTTCGGTAAACACCAGAGAAAGGATTTGCTGGTCAGTGGGATGCTACCAAGAGATATCAGAAATCACTAATGGAATCGTCAGCAGGACTTATTCATCTCCGCAGCTTTATTGTGTAGTGTCACATCAATAAAAAAAATGATGAAATGAGAAGGAACCTTGCAAAAAACATTTTTATTTATTAAACTTATTGTATAAAAGAACCGAAAACATCACCTTGAAATAGAAACATAAAATCACATAAATCACTATAAATCTTGACAAAATAGAAAATAATAAAAAAATTAAGTTTCTTAATATTGGGAAACCTCCAGGCTTTGCTGAATTTCATTATTCACCATCCAGGATTTAAGACACATGAGGCATCTTATAGATTTGTCGCCTAACCTATTGCGGGTTTTTGTAACTGTAAGAGCAGCTCTGGAAATTTGTTTTTCAACAGGAGCTGAAGATGCTGGCGTTGATAAAAAATCCTTGGCCATTTTGGCAAAGTTTGGAAAGATATTTCTGAAGCTACAAAATCTTCCAATAGATTTCATAGAAATGTGAAAAAACTACTAATAAAGTCACACTGGAGAATGTTCCAGTCTCTCGGAGCTCGAGAAATCTCCTTATTTAGTCTAAGCCCGCACGAGATTTCAGAAATATATGCCGTTAGACGCGTGCTATCAAGCTCAAGTAATATCAAGTAGATTGATATCAAGTCAAGCAATAAATATCTAAAATCAAGTCAAGCCAAGCTCAAGTATGTAATTTTTCACGAGCTTGATTTTCAAGTCGAGTAGTTGGTTGAAATGCCAAGCTTCTTGTCTAGATGAATCTCTAGTATTGAATAATGAAGTAATAGTATATTATTAGACGAGCGGTAATGTAGGTCATAACTCACGCAGATGAAGTTTGCAGCACGAGCCGCAGGCGAGTGCTGTAATTCATCAAGTGAGTTATGACCATTACCGCAAGTTGAATACTATACTTTATCTACGACTATATCAATAAATACTAAGAAAAAAATACAGACTTAGAATAAAGACAGAAGGAACGGGAAATAAACATAATGTGCTCGATCCCGTACAAGAGAGATGGAAACTTAGTGCTACCAATCACAATCGAACTAGCTTCGGCTAGCTCGAATCCAGTACAGAGTACAGACATAGGAATTTATTGAAAAACCTTAATAATTGCCTATAAAAATGCATTAAAGTATACCAAAAAATATTCCCTGTAAACGATTACTTAATGATCTTACTGCTACACCAATCTTGAAAATTTTTTCAAACTTCTTTATATTTTTTCGGGCAATTAATTCTGTATGGTAACATTAGCTGTTTGTCTTTTGGAAATGTATACCTTTATAATAATTCATCTTCACTATCTGAATTAATCGTTTTCAGCAAAACATTCACAATAATTAGATATCAACTTAATTTGAAAACGTCAAAAGTGACATTCCTCCCCTCAATAACAATAATGGAATGTTCCCTTTCGGCCAATCGAATAGAAGCAGAGAAGTATAGAAGCACAGATCCATGTTTTCCGATTTATAATAGTGAGTTATAGTAGTGAGTTATTATAAATCACGCTGTTTGTTAATAGATACTATTAATTGCTCAAAAGCAGTTGAATAATGAGTTTATAATTCAATAGGAGTAGATAAATATTATAAAAAAATAGTTTGCATGCTAGCCTACGATTTTTTAGCCCAAGTTAGTATGATGCAAATGCCATTCTATAAAAAATGGAGGATCTTGCTTTCACCCTTCTCGTTCTTGTACCGCCATCATGCAAGCCCAAATAGCATGTGCGTTCATCACAAAAGTCTTCATCTCGACGTATCTCAATATGGTCTCTGTGCTTCCAAACAGACAACACTAAAGGTCATCATACAGTCCACTCCATAAATACCAGTCGGTTTCTTTCAATTACCCGGTAATGCCACATCTTGCGACTCCTCACACGTCATCGCCTAATGCCCATTTTCCACGCCATACAGTGTCATGTTCTCTAACGGCACGAAACGTTCTCGCACTCGATTTCCCACATGGAGTTCGTTAATGCGAAAAATCCACGATGGCTCGAATATTCCCTGCTTGTTTATTGGCCGGCAACACGGAACGTGACCTGGTGATGGTTGTACAAACTTTTTTTTTTTTTTGGAACGTCTGAAGACGCGACGTGGTGTTCTGTCGGACGCATAGAGTGATGGCGTGCGAAAGTAAGTGTATAAGGAGTAGATAAGGATAGGAAAAAGAGGGAAGAATGTTACTTTTGAAAAATTGGAGTTTTTTTTGAATGAGAGGTTAAGCAGATTTGGGCGGGGTTATCATCTGGAAGGGTGACCGTTCTTTTATTCATATGGAACTCGTACTTGAATTTTTGGGACAATTTTCGACTTCCAATGGGTACTTGAACAAGTTAAACATAGGTACAGGGTGTTTCCAAATTAGACAAAAACCTTGGAGGACTTGTGAGTATGACTCATTTGCTGTCGTTTTAGCCATATTTAGTGAAAACCAAAAATCAACAGTTTACGATATATTAGGCCAAATGAAAAGTCCCCGGTCTGATGCACAGATGGCGGAGCTAATATTAAATCCATATGATTTTTAGGTAGTACCAACCTTCGAACGATACGTGTCCAAATTTGACAGCAGTCCGACCATTAGTTTGTGAGATATTGCGTTGTGAGTGTAGCTACTTTGTTATTTAAAAAACGATGGAAAAAAATAATTTCGTGTGCTGATAAAATATTGCTTTTTGAAGGGAAAAAATACAGTTGAAGCAAAATCTTGGCTTGATGAAGAGTTTCTGGAGTCTCCACCAGGAAAATGAAACATCATTAATTGGTATGCTGAGTTTAAGCGTGGTGAAATGAGCACCGAAGACAGCGAACGCAGTGGACGCCCAAAAGAGGCTGTCACCGACGAAAAAATCAAAATAGTTCACAAAATAATTTTGAATGACCATAAAATGAAGTTAATCGAGATAGCAGACATTGTGGAGATATCATTGAACGTTTACATCATATCATTGACTAATATTTGTACATGACAAAGCTGTGTGCAAAATGGGTGCTGCGCGAGTTCAAACTCGATCAAAAACAACAATATGTTAATGATTCTGAGCAGAGTTTGAAGCCGTTTAAGTGTAATAAACCTGAATTTTTGCGTCGATATGTGACAATGGATGAAGCATGGCTCCATCATTTAACTCCGGAGTCCAATCGACAGTCAGTTGAGTGGACTGCACACGATGAACCGAATCCAAAGCGAGGAAAAACACAACAGTCAGCTGGCAAGGTTATGACATTAGTATTCTGGGATGCGCAAGGTATAATATTCATTGATTACCTCCAAAAGGGCCAGACCATCAACAGCGATTATTATATAGTTTTATTGGATCGTTTAAAGGATGGAATCTTTAAAAAAACGGCCCCATTTGAAGAAAAAAAAGGTGCTGTTTCATCAAGATAATGCGCCGTGTCATAAATGAATGAAAACAATGCCAAAATTCCATGATTTGGGCTTCGAATTGTGTCTGCATCAACAGTATTCGCCAGATCTGGTCCCTAGCGACTTTTTCCTGTTCTCAGACCTCAAAAGAATGCTCGCTGGAAAGAAATTTAGCGCCAATGAAGAAGTAATCGCCGAAACTAAGGCCTATTTTGTAACGAAGACAAAACGTACTACAAAAATGGTATCGAAAAGTTGGAAGAACGCTATAAACGCTGTAACGGTCTCAAAGGCAACTATGTTGAATAATAAAATCGAATTTCGCAAAAAAAAATTTGTTTTACTATGATAGACCGGGACTTTTCGATTGGCCTGTTAGATAGCTGTACCACGTAAAGAGGCAACGTGGTTTACGATATAATATTACGAAAAATGACATTCGTTTAGAAAATTCGACATATCACATAATCCAGCCTCTGTATCTCCACCTCAGTGATTTTCCAACCACTTTCACTCAACAATAATCACAGAAAACACTCGCTATCATAAAGAATGACGTATGCACCCATCGGAACGTGCATTCACGCTTCGTTTCCCAGAGAATATCACTAATTCATCAGCGTTACCAACCCAACAATTAAAGATATCCCTAAATGGAACACAGTATCATCGTTTTCGCTAATCTCGCATCTAATTACCTGCTTCTTAGAATTGCGAATGCTTTTTTCTTCGAAACTCGAAACAAAGCAAGGCTAGGTTTCGAGATTTTAATGTCCAACCCCCCTGTAGGTTTTTCTCTGAAGATGGGGCAGTCTGAATTGTACGAAACGAAGTTTAAATGAGTACTTGGGTTCGAATTGTACCCACGCGGTCGAATAATGAGGAACGCAACTAGAGATCTCATTGATTTTATAAATATCCTTGATGGCGTTAATAACAAAGAGAGGTAAAGCTGGTTAATCATGTCTTGCGTAGGTTAATACTGCGTTGTGAACGGTGCTAAGAGGAAAAAAAGAACAATTTGTTGTGGATTTTATTGGTTTGAGGCGACGTTTTTTGACTTTGAGAAAGGAATTAACTCAGATGGTAATGAGGACTGAGAGTGCATGTGCGAAAGTTTGCAAGATTGAAGTTGGCGAAACCCATTGGGAATTTTGTGTGAGAGGGTTTTTGAAAAAACCCAAGCCCAGAGGAATTCACAATGAAATGAATAAAACAATTTTAATTGTCTTCAAATCCATTGAACGGTTAAGATTTAATTTTTCTTCACTTTTTTCACACTTTTATTGGTTTTTCTAAAATTTTAAAATTGAATACTCTTTGAATTGTCAACCGATCTTATAAAGAGTTTCACAATAAACATCTTTTTAGAATAGTTATTTGTAATACAAATACAGAAGACATTATACCACGATTTCAAAATTAAAAATGAGCCACAAATATTTGAATGAGCCTTATGTAGTAGGTCAATTGAAAACTCCCCGGTTCACCATAGTAAAAGACATTTTTTGGCGAAATTCGATTTTATTATTCAACATAGTTGCCTTCGAGAGCGATTATATCGATCTTCCAAATTTTCGATACCATTTTTGTAGTACGATTTGTCTTTCGCTTCAAAATAGGCCTCAGTTTCGGCGATTGCTTTTTCATTGGCGCTAAATTTCTTTTCAGCCTACATTTTTTTTGAGGTCTGAGAACAGGAAAAAGTCGCTAGGGGCCAGATCTGGTGAATACGGTGGATGCAGAAGCAATTCGAAGCCCAATTCATGGAATTTTGCCATTGTTTTCATTTATTTGTGACACGGCGCATTGTCTTGATGAAACAGCATTTTTCCTCAAATGTGGCCGTTTTTTAACAATTTCATTCTTTCAACGATCCATAAACGCTATATAATAATCGCTGTTGATGGTCTGGACCTTTTGGAGGAAATCAAATTATACCTTGCGAATACTGATGCCATAACCTTGTTAGCAGACTGTTGTGCTTTTTTAATTCGGTTCATCGTGTGCAGTTCACTCAGCTGACTTTCGATTGGACTCCGGAGTGAAATGATGGACCCATGTTTCATCCAATGTCACATATTTACACAAAAATTCAGCTTTAAACACTGCTGAGAATCATAAACACGTTGTTGCTCTTGATCGATTGTGAGCTCGCGCGGCACCCATTTTGCACACAGCTTTTATAAGCACACAAAATTCTTTTTTTCCATCTCTTTTCAAATAACAAAAGTAGCTACACTCACAACGCAATATCTCACAAACTAATAGTCGGACTGCTGTCAAATTTTGACACGTATTGTTTGAAGGTTGGTACTAACTAAAAATCATATGAATTTAATACTAGCACCGACATCTGTGCATCAGACCGAGGACTTTCCAATTGGCCTAATACGAGTATTATACATTATTCTCAAATTCGCCGAATTTTCAATGAAAACAATGAAACATTTCCATAAATATCGTTCAGGGAGTTTTACATTGAAACATGTTGATTGGCGAAACTGTTTCCCGTATAACAAATTTTAGAGATAATAGATGAATCCGTGACAGGTTAGTTCCATCAAATACCAAAATATAATGATAAAATAAAAGCATGAAATCTGTGTGAAACTGAGATATTCCCTCACGATTTTGTTCAACAAAGAATGGCAGAATGAAAATATTTGCCATAAATTCACAAAAAACTATTCACTATGTCCACCGTGAACTCTAAAAACCTCAATGTATTCAGATTCTTCCCCCTCATCATTAATAACCTTCACGTAGCTTTTCCGATACGTGCCACGCTGTAGACAAAGAGGCAACGTGTTGCAAGATCCCGCATCTTGGTAGGACATGGTATGCAATTAAACCATGATAGGTCCTCTATTTTCCCCTGGATGTCAAGTTCATGGCTATGACCTCTCTCTATCTCTCTGTCTCACACTGTGGCTGACCTGTGGCCTGGGAGCAAGAATGCTTGTTTACCATATGCAATTACCATCGCTTTTATTTTCAATAGAACCCATCAGGGAGCTTTGGAAGACGAAGGAATCGCTGGAAGAAACCATGAAGCAATCATATTATTTTAGTTTCTTCGAGTTTCACACGGTTCGCATCAAATGTTGGGATATTCTTCACTGTTAAATATTAATGTGTTATGAGTAATTGCAAGTGTTTTGAAGGCACGTATACATGTGTACCATAAACAATTATTCACTGTGTCCGTAAAGTATGGAACAAATTCATTTTTAGCTAAACAGACCATTCTAAGAAATAATTCTGAAACACGTCGATTTTTTATTTTAATTTACCGTATTTTAAAATAATAATCTAATATGCAGGGTGAATTACTTTCAAGTTATGACGTCACCGTCATTTTTTTTTCAAATGGAACACCCCCATTTTGTCTCAATTTTCCGATTACTCTAGCTGAGCCGATTCCAAAAATGTATCACATGTTGATTCCAATTGGTACATGGTGGACAAAAATACAATAGTTTTGTGTGTGCTCATAAAGTAACGCGTAACATTCTTTATTAGTTGAATCAACAATATTATCAAAAATACTTATTGTCTAGCGGCAATTGGTTTGAATGTAACACCCTGTAGTTCGTTACATTTTTAGATTAATAAAACTACAACTAATAACAAACTACAGGGTGCTACATTCAAACCAATTGCCGCTAGACAATAAGTATTCTTGATAATATTGTTAATTTAACTAATAGAGAATGTTACGCGTTACTTTATGAGCACACACAAAACTATTGTATTTTTGGCCACCCTATACCAATTGGAATCAACATGTGATAAATTTTTGGAATCAGCTCAGCTAGAGTAATCGGAAAATTGAGACAAAATGGGAGTGTTCCATTAAAAAATTGACGGTGACGTCATTCCTCGAAAGTAATTCACTCTGTATATTAAATTATTATTCTAAAATAAGGTAAATTAAAATCAAGAATCGACGTGTTTCAGGATTATATCTTAAAATGGTCTGTTCAGCAATGCTGAAGATTAATTTTTGTTCAGAATAATGTTGCTTTCTACTATTTCACAGGTCAACAGAATAAAAAAAAATATACGTTTCGACAATCCTGATTTTGAATGTGATGATCTCAAAAAAATGCCACCAGATTTTTTCTATTTGGTATAGTTTTTTAGGTACAGGTCAATCGGTATTGATTGTGGTACTAAATGAATGTTGTATACCAATAGTTTCCGAGAAAAAGTCTGAATTATAAACTGTAAAAATTTCAAGGGGGGTTTGGATTTCTTTTTCCTCCAAGGTGTTTGTCGAAAATAATGAACCCAAAGAAACTCGAACTAATTTGACTGCTCAGTGAAGCGATTGTTTCATCGGGCGCCTTTTTTCGATGGGCGGCAATTTAGCCTAGTTTGTGGCCGCCCTTTTATATTTCTGGAAAAAAAGAGTCTTGATTCTTAAAAACTTTATGGGGTTGGTCCGCTTTGCTGCGTTTATCAACATTTCATGCAAAAAAACTCTCCACACCGTCTTTACTAAGCCGCCTTTTCAACAAATAACACATGGCAACCCAACCAATATAAGTAGCATTGCCTATTATCCTTATTGAATGAGGGATGGAATGTATTTCACAAAGACGAAAAACAACACTTCAAATTACGTGGAAGTTGTTTACACATTCAAAATATGGAAAATTCTTACGATTCTAAATTCGAATATTTCCCTCCTGTCAAAAATTCTATGTATATGGAGAACAATTATCGTAGGTAATTGCACAAGTGCATCAAAATTACCGATAATTTTGCATGACAGCGTGTTGTCATAAAAACTGCATGAGTTCATTTTCATTTTTGGAGAAAGAGCCCGACACCGAAGGTGGAGGGCTCTTTCTCCAAAAATGAAAATGACCGAATGCAGTTTTTTTAAGAAAACACGCTGGAATGCGAAATTATCCGGTAATTTTGATGCACGAGTGTAATTCGGGGGAATATTTCCCGAATAAACTGTTACATTACCTGTCAAACTGATTTAAAATGGAATTGCCATAGATTCGAACTGTGTTACATGCATAGAAACTAAGCATCTATGAACAGAACAATTATCGCAGTGCAGTTTCGCTTCCTACAATGCAATTATCGCTGTAATTTTCGATAATTGTTCTCCAGATACATAGAATTTTTGACAGAAGGGAAATATTCGCTGTAATTTTCGAATATTTCCCTTCTGTCAAAAATTCTATTCCCCCGAATTACACTCGTGCATCAAAATTACCGATAATTTTGATGCACTTGTGCAATTACTTACGAAAATAGTTACTGATGAATGCTAAATGTTTTCAGCGAAACATATGTTTTTAATTCTATTTAGTTTTCGAAGATTTGCAGACCTTACCGCCCTCTGTATCTTGTGGTGTGATAAGTAATCTTTCATCGATCGTATGTGATCGATTGTGAGAATCAGATATATAACTTACGAATTGTTAATTGGCGTCGAAGAAATCCAGGAATTTATTGTAGGTAAAAATGTACGAAAAAAAAAGAAACCCAATGGAAACGACCATAGAAAGGAAACGATTAGCAAATTCGCTAGAGAAATCAAAAATGGTGAATTATCATCGAAGCAGGTGATGTTTTTTGTTGGGGGGGGGGTTGTTTATTGATACTTTTTCAGCAGGGGCGCCGAAAAATTCTTTGCTTCAGACGCCAAAATTGCTCGCGCCGGCCCTGTTCACGATCCTCTTAGTTGTATTCAGCCTAAAAGTTCTATTCAGCCATTCAGTAACAAAAAAATGCATGTTCCTTTCCAAATGGGTCCGTTTTCACGAACCATAGACCGGTAGCTCAGCGGGCCCATAACTTATGGGTGAAAGTCGCTTTCCATTTGTCGGACTGCAACTCACCTCCGACCTTAAGGTCAATTTAATAACCATAAGAGCGGTTACCAGTCGACTCGGCTGAACATAAAAGACACGATTGTTTTAAATTCGAGAAACCGGACCTTCTAATTTATTCGATTGTCTTGGTCGCTTTCTGAATTCTGTTCGGTAATCGAGATACTTTTGCTGATCTATATCACAGAAAAAATAGGCTTTCGAGATACGAATCTACCCTGAAAATTTCAAGTTTCTAGGTTTTTGCTTTGGGCGTTTACGGCCGGACAGAATCGAATTTGACTTCAGTGAGTCGATAATTAGGTAATTGTAAGGAAGTATCGGGTTAATAATCCATTATTATTATACTCGATACTTTCTGACAGAAAAAATTAAAAGTCTCTCCATGGGAATTGTGTACTTTTTCATCGATTGATTCGATAACATGGATCTCGAAAATGCTTACAGTCTGGAAATTAGTCTATTGTTTCAGAAGTTATAAGTCATAAACTGAAATTTTCAAACAAAAATTTGAAAATTTTTCCCGACGCTGCCATTTCTTCTGGACGCAAGATACGGACTCGAATCCTTAGTACCTATGTTGTAGATCAGAGCTCGATCTTCATGAAAACGTTTTCATTCGAGGTGTCTGTGACGAATATTTCAGGAGATATAACGATTTTTGTAGAGAGATTCAATTTTTACTGATTTTTTTTCAAAATATATGAAGGGTGTTTTTTTTAGAGCTATAGAACTTTAAATTGCAATTAAACAACGATGGATTATTCGATTGACATGAATTTTATTTATCCGCAAGATAATCTTGTGGCATTACATTTTAAATATGATTTCTGGCATATGACCGCCACGGCTGGCTCGGATGTAGTCCAATCTGGACGTCCAATTTTCGATGACTTTTTCCAATATTTGTGGCCGTATATCGGCAATAACACGGCGAATGTTGTCTTCCAAATGCTCAAGGGTTTGTGGCTTATCCGCATAGACCAATGATTTTACATAGCCCCACAGAAAGTAGTCTAGCGGTGTTAAATCACAAGATCTTGGAGGCCAATTCACAGGTCCAAAACGTGAAATTAGGCGGTCACCAAACGTGTCCTTCAATAAATTGATTGTGGCACGAGCTGTGTGACATGTTGCGCCGTCTTGTTGGAACCACAGCTTCTGGACATCATGGCTGTTCAATTCAGGAATGAAAAAGTTAGTAATCATGGCTCTATACCGATCACCATTGACTGTAACGTTCTGGCCATCATCGTTTTGAAGAAGTTCGGACCATTGATTCCACCAGCCCATAAAGCGCACCAAACAGTCAGTTTTTCTGGATGTAACGGTGTTTCGACATACACTTGAGGATTAGCTTCACTCCAAATGCGGCAGTTTTGTTTGTTGACGTAGCCATTCAACCAGAAGTGCGCTTCATCGCTAAACAAAATAAAATGGACGTAGTGCGCGATACGTATTCCGCACAGAACCATTATTTTCGAAATAAAATTGCACTATTTGCAAGCGTTGTTCAGGCGTGAGTCTACTCATGATGAATTGCCAAACCAAACTGAGAATAAATCACCTGACAACTGTTAAATCGGTCGCCATCTTGAACAGAAATGCCAACTTAAAGTTATAGACCTCGAAAAGAAACACCCTATATATAATCGAATATTTCTGAAACTGTGAGTTCTACGAAAAATCGGTTAGCGGTGTTAGCATTCACTATGCCTAATTACACGAAATTAGAACTAACCCGAAAAATTTTTTATCGAAAAATTTTTGATAAGTTTCCATACCTAACTCTTGGAAAATTCGAAAAAATTAAAAGTCTCTCCATGGGGATTTTGTACCTTTTCGTCAATCGACAAACTTTGACAGAAGATGAGTAGTGCTCAGTCTGTTTTTTTTCTTATGAACATAGGTCCAAATCGTTTTCGCTCTGCAAGAATTTGAAATAATTTATTTTCATGTTCGAATTAAAAGTAGGCCGACTAGAATTTTGTCGATGGTTACTTGAACAGTATGCACAAAGTAATAGATTTTATTTCACTTCTCATGTCACCTGACAAGGCTTCTTTCACTAAGAATGGTATTTAGAACAATCATGGAAATGGACATAGAATAATCCAAAATTCATAAGCCACAAGACCAAAATGATTCTAGAAACTTTTGGGGAGGGATTTTTAACAATGGTTTGATGGCAGTAGATATTATAAAGGATCGTTTAAATACAGATTTGTATGAAAAGTCATAGGGCACAACTCTTTCGACTTTAATGATGGTTTAGAGCTAAAAATTGTTGGGATTTTTGTGGCTATACTTCCTACACTATTTTTGAAGCAATATCTAATTGCAGAAACTGGTTTTTTTATATTAAAATTGTTTATATGGCGACAGTGGTAAATGTTGCCACGTTTCTATGGAGATTTCAACGCCAGACCAAGCCAGCAACACAAGAGACTTGAACGATACGCCAAGCGACAAACCCACGTTTACAAAAATACTCTACTAACGAAGTGTTCGAGTGATATTTCGAGTGGAAACCCATTGTACGCGCCTCGTAATCCGTGAATAGGCCCGATCAACACGTGAATGGAACCGGCGATGATAAAGAGGGCCGGTCAAGAAACCAGAACAATCGCCTTTGATCGCTTTTCTCGCTCGAGACGTTGATATATTGAGGCGATATTCGATGCTTCCTGGTTGTGGGCGAAGTCTCTTAACCCTATTAACCCATTTAGATCGAAGCCATTAGACTGACTGTCTTCGATCGCATCGGAGTAGAAAGGAAAAGCTTCATAATAGGTAGATGTTGGATACGTTTTAAGTTGTCACTAAAGGTCGAGTTGTATAAGGAGTTAGATGTTTGTATCGAGATTGAAATGAGAGCGATCAGTATTCGTTGAGATATTTAAAGAATTTTCAGTATTAGACCAATTGAAAAGTCCCCGGTTTGATGCAAAGATGGCGGTGCTAGTATTAGATCCATATGATTTTTAGTTAGTACCAACCTTCAAACGATAGATACGTGTCGAAATTTGATAGTAGTATGACCATTAGTTTGTGAGATATTGCGTTGTGAGTGTAGCTACTTTTGTTATTTGAAAAAAGATGGAAAAAATAGAATTTCGTGAGCTAATGAAATATTGCTTTTTAAAAAGTTTCCGGGGTCTGCACCAGAAAAATCAACTATCATTGATTGGTATGCTAAGTTCAAATGTGGTGAAACGAGCACCGAAGACGGCGAACGCAGTGAACGCCCAAAAGAGGCTGTCACCGACGACAAAATCAAAAAAGTTCATAAAATAATTTTGAGTGACCGTAAAGTAAAGTTGATGGAGATAGCAGACATTGTGAAGATATCATCTGAACGTGTACATCATATCATTCACGAATATTTGTACATAAGAAAGCTGTGTGTGAAATGGGTGCCGTGCGATCAATGCAACAACGTGTTAATTGATTCTGAGCAGTGTTTGAAGCTGTTTAAGTGCAATAAACCTAAATTTTTGCGTCGATATGTGACAATGGATGAAACATGGTTCCATCATTTTACTCCGGAGTCCAATCGTCAGTCAGCTGAGTGGACTGCAGACGATGAACCGAATCCAAAGCGAGAAAAAACACAACACTCAGCTGGCAAGGTTATGGCATCAGTATTCTGGGATGCGCAAGGTGTAATATTCATTGATTACCTCCAAAAGGGCCAGACCATCAACAGCGATTATTATATAGAGTTATTGGATCGTTTAAAGGATGAAATCGTTGAAAACCGTCCCCATTATAAGAAAAAAAAGGTAGTGTTCCATTAAAACAATGCGCCTTGTCACAAATCAATGAAAACAATGGCAAAATTGCATGAATTGGGCTTTGAATTGCTTCTGCATCCACCGTATTCGCAAGGTCTGGCTCCCAGCTACTTTTTCTTGTTCTCAGACCTCAAAAGAATACTCGCTGAAAAGAAATTTAGCACTAATGAAGAAGTAATCGCCGAAACTGAGGCCTATTTTGAAGCGAAAGACAAATCGTGGTACAAAAATGGTATCGAAAAGTTGGAAGATCGCTATAATCGCTGTATCGCCCTCGAAGGCAACTATGTTGAATAATAAAATCGAATTTTCTCAAAAAAATGTGTTTTACTATGGTAGACCAAGGACTTAGCAGTTGGCCAGTTATACCTAAAGTCATATCATGATGAGATGTTGTGGCAACTTTCCATACCTGTAGGCATCTATCACCAAAAAAATTGTTCTTCAAAAATCAAAATTTTGTGAAAATACGCAATTGCTAACTCAAAAAAAAAAAGCCACAGTATTTCATTGCAAATAATAAGACTAGCTACAGTCATAAAAATTATTAAGATGAACATGATTTTCACAAAATTATGGGGTACTTCAATAAGTTAGGGTTTTGTCGTAAGGTATACCTAGAGTTGATTTTAATCGATATTCTCGCATGATGAAACAGCTTTTCCTTGAAGCTACCATTTTGCTGATTTTGAAACTAAGCTCATATTTTTATTCATATGAAAATGTCACTACCTAGTTAAAAAATTGAAACTTTTTTTCCGCTTTCCTGAAGATATTCATCGAATTGTTTGTAACGTGTACACAAGTTCATCGAAGGCCATCACCAGAAGAAAAATATATGTAGATCTTAAACCTTTGTAGATACAAAGTTTAAACCGATTCTAGGAATACCATAAAAGCCAGTCAACATCGCCGGAGACTTAAACGTTAGGTCAAGCGCGAAAACTCACACCTTGAAAATTACACTATTTTCAATCGAATACAAACGAAATTCGGCACAAAGCATCCTCGCGACCTTCTGTTCCTTCCGCAAACGATTCGAGTCCTCGGAAGAATCGGCACGTCCTTTGCAGGAAACGATTTCGATGATTGTTTTGACCTTCGCGATGTTTTCAACCGATTCCGAGAAGGAGGATTAAAAGATGATTGATGGATTGAATGACGCGCGATATTCGGGCCTAGCCGTATACGGGACACGTTCAACGCTCTCCATTGTGATTGATGGCGTGAGAATTTGGGGCCAGACGTGGCGGCGTAATTGAATCGACGACCTACACCACTGTTTGCCGCCATTTTTGAACGCTATATTCCATTTTGATATATCATGTTTGAAATTTTCGAATTTTTAGAAGGGAAGGTTTTAAACGATCAGGTTCGAGTCCAGAGTAATAAACACAGATAGAGGGAGCATTTGTCATTTTCAGTAAGCAAATTTTGTCCCTAACATGAACTATCAAATTTGACATGAAGCGCGCGGAAATGAAAACATTAAAATCATTAGTGATTCGTTATTTCACTCAATTCGCGAGTTTCTCCACAGAGAACGCACTTGTTATGTACCATAGTGAATCAACGTTTCATATTAACTCAAAATATTTTGAGATTACTACCTAAATATATCAGAAATTCAGAAAACAAACTTCAAGCGCGCCAAACGACGTGAAACAACTGATGACACTTGGAAAGCAAAAGTTGACAAACCTTGGATTTCAGCAGGTAGATACAGAATAGTTATTTATAATACAAGTGCAGAAGGCATTGATATTCTTCCACGAGTTCAAAATTCAAAAACGAGCCACGAAGTGGCGAGTTTTGGAATGAACGAGTGGTAGAATGAGCCTTCTGTACGAGTATTATACATTATTTTCTCTAATTCATTGCATTTTCATTGAAATTAATGAAATATTTCCATAAATATAATTTGGTGATTTTTGCATTGAAAAATGTTGGTTGGCAGAACTGATTTCTTTAAGGCAATTTGATGAATTGACAGATAAAGCCGTAGCGGAAAGTTCGGAGTGCCAACATAGAATAATAAAATATAACCATGAAAACTGTGCGTTTCTGATATATTCTCGCACGATTTTGTTCTACAAGATGTGGAAGAATGAACGGAATAACCACAGAATTAGAGAAAATAATGAATATTCTGCTTATTATAAATTCGACAATTAGGGAAAATATCGGATTCCAAATATTCAAATTTGCATATTTAATCGGAAATGACTCAAATAAATATATTTCATTCAATATAATATACATTCATAACGATATAGTAAAATTGTGGATTTGAAAATATATCACAATAAAACAACGCAATCTAACCATGTTAGGGACATCTAAAAATTCTCTCTATTTCTATTAATCTATGGGTTCGAATCACACATAGAGGGAAACTTGAAATTTTCATTTTTGAATGTCAAGGTTAAGTTTGCTCTTGTCCAGTGATTTTACAGCATGACAATACTCGACCCCATGTGGGAAAAGTGGTCAAGACACTCTTGGAAGTGATGAAATGGGAAGTCCTATCCCACTTATCGTATTCTCCAGACGTTTTTTCCCCGGACTATCACTTGATTCGATCAATTGCACACGTCGTGGCAGAGCAGCAATTCCAGTCTTATGAAGAAGTAAAAAAATTGGATCGATTCGTGGATCGCTTCAAAAGATGGCCAGTTTTTTCAACGCGGGATTCGAACGCTGCGCGAAAGATGGGAGAAAGTAGTGGCCAGCGATGGACAATACTGTGAATCATAAATGTATCACTTTCTCACAATAAAGTCTCGAATTTCGAAGAAAAAACGGCGGAAGCAAAGTTGGACGCTTATGTAGATGTTAATATCTCTCTTTCTGTATCAACAATGTCTGTAGCATCTTCTTATTCGGTACTTTATCTATCTAAGAAATTTTGAGCATTCTGCGAAAGACCCAGATTTCAAAAATGTGTAAATGACCCAAAATATGTTTTAATACCTATTGCATAGAAGAAATGAACCCAAGCTTTCCGAAGTTTCATATGCTTAAAAATTACCGTTTTTGAGATATTTCGATTTTTTATCAATTGGAGATGCTGGAAAAACCTCCAAAATGAATAAATTTATTCGAATGAGATTTTGAAAGTGAATACTAGAAGAACGGAGTTGAGTAATCACTTTTTGATAATCATTGAGAACTCTACTGGGTGTTCAAAATGGGATAAATTCACTAAGTACCCAATAAAAAATAAATTATAGGATGTCCCATTTGAAATGAGTATGATATTCATGTTTGAATAAGTCATCAATGAATTGTCTCATTTTGAACACAAATTGTCCTAATTGTTTCAATCGGTAATCATGAAAAAATTGTTTGGTGATATTTAACTTGTAAATGTGACTTTTCCACAAAAATCTAGTAACTTAGGTTCGTCGCTTAACCCATCGTTGAAGTCTCCTGATCGCTATGAAGTTATCGCTGCTAACTCTGATTTCCACCATCTTTCAAGGTTCCTAGAGACGCTCGCAAGGTTCTCGACGTCTGTGCAAGCACGAAGGCATCAATTTTCTCAGACGGTTCCCACACGATTCCACGTCTTTTTTTCTTCCAACAAACCCCGGTGAATTTCATTAACCGAGTCAACTGGCAGAGATCCTTCCATCGTCAGTGGAAGAACGGGAGGAAATTGAACGGCAGAAAATAAGCACGCATTAGAATAACGAGTTTTCCCCGGAAGCGGTGTTGCCGTTTCGTCTGCTTCTACTGGAGATCTACCGTTGTTGGATGTCAACTCTTTTTGAGATGAGTTAGCGTTTAATGTTTAATTATTTAATTGTTAGTTAAGAAGCAGCGCATAAATTCAATTTGCTTGTGATCATTTCCACTGAGATCGTT
Source organism: Harmonia axyridis (assembly GCF_914767665.1). Lineage (NCBI taxonomy): Eukaryota > Metazoa > Arthropoda > Insecta > Coleoptera > Coccinellidae > Harmonia > Harmonia axyridis. The sequence continues at coordinate 40,443,636 of NC_059505.1, forward strand.
TTCAAACAATCAGAATTTTCAACGGCAATAAGGATATTCTCTTTTTATTACGGGAATTTGGTGTGTATTAGGCCAATAGAAAAGTCCCCGGTATGATGCACAGATGGCGGCGCTAGTATTAAATCCATACGATTTTTAGTTAGTACCAACCTTCAAACGATACGTGTTAAAATTTGACAGTAGTCCGACCATTAGTTGGTGAGATATTGCATTGGCTGTGTAGATACTTTTGTTATTTGAAAAAAGATAAATAAAAATTACAGTTGAAGCAAAATCTTGCCTTGATGAAGAGTTTCCGGGGTCTGCACCAGGAAAATCAACCATCATTGATTGATATGCTAAGTTTAAACGTGGTGAAATGAGCACCGAAGATGGCGAACGCAGTGGACGCCCAAAATGAGGCTGTCACCGACGAAAAACTCGAAAAAGTTCACAAAATAATTTTGAATGACCGTAAAGTGAAGTTGATCGAGATAGCAGACATTGTGAAGATATCATTTGAACGTGAACATCATACCATTGACGAATATTTGCCCATGAGAAAGCTGTGTGCAAAATGGGTGCCGCGCAAGGTCACAATCGATCAAAAGCAACAACGTGTTAATGATTCTGAGCAGTGTTTGAAGCTGTTTAAGTGCAATAAACCTGAATTTTTGCGTCGATATGTGACAATGGATAAAACATGGCTCCATCATTTCAATCCGGAGTCCAATCGACAGTCAGCTGAGTGGACTGCACACGATGAACCGAATTCAAAGCGAGGAAAAACACAACAGTCAGCTGGCAAGGTAATGGCAGCAGTATTCTGGGATGCGCAAGGTATAATATTCATTGATTGCCTCCATAAGGGCCAGACCATTATTATATAGCGTTATTGGATCGGTAAAAGGATGAAATCGTTATAAAACAGCCTCATTTGAAGAAAAAAAGATGCTGTTTCATCAAGACAATCACATATCACTAATCAACTAAAACAATGGCAAATTTGCATGAATTGGGCTTCGAATTCCTTCTGCATCCACCGTATTAGCCAGATCTGGCCCCCAGCGACTTTTTCCTGTTCTCAGAACTCAAAAGAATGCTCGCTGAAAAAAAGTTTAGTACCAATGAAGAAGTAATCGCCGAAACTGAGGCCTATTTTGAAGCGAAAGACAAATCGTACTACAAAAATGGTATCGAAAAGTTGGAAGATCGCTGTAATCGCTGTATCGCCCTCGAAGGCAACTATGTTGAATAATAAAATCGAATTTTGCCAAATAAATGTGTTTTACTATTGGCTTGTTACTTGTCAAATGTCACAAGATGCCCAAAGAGCAGGCTATTAGAGATGAAACTTTCTATTGGAACACCCTGTATATCTGATCTGAAGCAAAGAAGCGCTGAGCCAGGCCGGCATCTGAATAGATGACCACTTCGTATCGTAGAATTCTCACGAAATTTCGAGCAGAGTTGAAAATGCGACTTCGCATAAGAGCTGGCAACGCCGCTTTCAAGGCCCATCTACTAATCTTCCCTGGTCAAGGATCGTCTTTAAAGGCCATCATTCACGCCTTCGGTGGTTATTAGGGACATCCTTCACCGGGTTCCGTAACCTGTCAGAATTTATGAACGTCGATTAAGAGGGGGAGGAGTTCAAGATCTCTCTCGTTGGACTCGGAATGAGATGATTAATATTCCCTGGTTTCCTGCTGGTATACACGTCGGGGTTGTCGATGGTCCAGACTAACAAGATGCTGGAGCACTTTTTCTTTCAGGTTACACCGTGTAATTTCGTGTTTGCAACGCGGCTAGGCCGTAGTGGCGCCTGGGAGACGTTCAACTCGAGGAACATAGAGATAGATGTGGAACATAACCTCAAAGTTGAGAAAATTGTGAAATTGAGTTTTGAAGCTTTGTAAAGTATCTCACCTAACCACACAGTGTAGGCACACCGTAGACAATATTGGGAAGTGGGGTTTTGTAGCTTCATAGCTAACCTAACCTTACCTAACCTCAAAGTAGAGATTAGTTAGTTAGGAAGTGGAGTTTTGTAGATTTTTTTTGGTACAGTTAAAGTTTCTTGTTTCTCTGCACACTCTTCCATCGTCTCCATGTGGTTTAGTTTTGTTATTTATGTATATATGTGGGAGACGTTCAACTCGAGGAACATAGAGATAGATGTGGAACTTAACCTCAAAGTAGAGAAAATTGTGAAATGGAGTTTTGTAGCTTTATGGCAAATCTAAACTAACCTAACCTCAACTCAAAGTAGGGAATATTGGGAAGTTGAGTTTTGTAGCTTGATAGCTAACCTAACCTAACCTCCAAATAGATATTAGTTAGTAACGGGTGTTTTTTTTCGAGGTATATAACTTTAAGTTGGCATTACTGTTCGAGATGGCGACCGATTCAACAGCTGTCAAGTGATTTATTCTCAGTTTGGTTTGGCAATTTATCATGAATAGACTCACGCCTGAACAACGCTTGCAAATAGTGCAATTTTATTTCGAAAATAATGGTTCTGTGCGGAATACGTATCGCACACTACGTCCATTTCATTTTGTTTAGCGATGAAGCGCACTTCTGGTTGAATGGCTACGTCAACAAACAAAACTGCCGCATTTGGAGTGAAGCTGATCCTCAAGTGTATGTCGAAACACCGTTACATCCAGAAAAACTGACTGTTTGGTGCGGTTTATGGGCTGGTGGAATCATTGGTCCGTATTTCTTCAAAAACGATGATGATCGGTATAGAGCCATGATTACTAACTTTTTCATTCCTGAATTGAACAACCATGATGTCCAGGAGCTGTGGTTCCATTAAGACGGCGCAACATGTCACACAGCTCGTGCCACAATCGATTTATTGAAAGACACGTTTGGTGACCGCCTAATTTCACGTTTTGGACCTGTGAATTGGCCTCCAAGATCTTGTGATTTAACACCGCTAGACTACTTTCTGTGGGGCTATGTGAAGTCATTGGTCTATGCCGATAAGCCACAAACCCTTGACCATTTGGAAGACAAAATTCGCCGTGTTATTGCCGATATACGGCCACAAATGTTGGAAAATGTCATCGAAAATTGGACGTCCAGATTGGACTACATCCGAGCCAGCTGTGGCGGTCATATGCCAGAAATCATATTTAAAATGTAATGCCACAAGATTATCTTGCGTATAAATAAAATTCATGTCAATCGAATAATTCATAGTTGTTTTATTGTCATTTAAAGTTCTAGAGCTCTAAAAAAAACACCCTTTATAAGTAGGTATCTGTTAGCTTTTTAATTTTTCAAGGAGAATTTGAATCATTTTGATGCATTTCAAGGACCCAATCAGCGAAAATACGGAGTTGCTAGTGATAGACCGGCTTGAGTTCTTGTGTTAACTGAAATTTAAAAGCCTTACGACTTAAGTCTTTATGCAAAATATTCGTGGAATGCCTAATTCCTAAGATCGATGAGAAATCGACAAACTTTGGTTGTCGTCAAGACTACGGACAATGTTCTCAATTGTTTTTGAGGGACGCACACGGTTTCGATTCTTCACATCACTAACTTATCCCTAAAGCTCAAATTTTTCCTCCAGGTTTCCTATTGCCGGCTTCACGTCGACCAAAAAGTGTTTCAGGTTTGCGAACTGTGACCGCAAAAGGTTCACCATTTTTGTAGTGAATTTTAACATCTTCAGTGCGTTTTTGAATCATGTATCAATTCATTTTTAATTATCGTCTAGTCTATACTTGTCAAATGTAAAAAAAATGACAGTTTCAGCTGTTACAGCTGCCCAGATACACCTTTAGTATTGAATAATTTAGACTTTACTGAAAGAACTGTTTCTTATTACTCCAAGGAGTACTTTTGAAGCCGTAAAGTGTCTTAGATAGTTTCCCACTATATAAAAACAGTCCACATAATTTATACAGAACAGACAAGTTCTAAAAAGTAACTTCAAATGAATACTTCAATTCCTATTTTGACAGAACAACCTTAGGTACTTTTTCTTGGAGTGTCAAGTCATCAAATACTTCCAAGCTCTAGTTATGACTAGGACAAAGTCAACATTGAAATGAAACGTTGTCAAACAGACTTTTAATTCCATCGACCTTAATCCAACTTGAAATGAACGATAAAAAATTTTTTTTTTGTCCGTTTTCGGAATTATCCTTCCAAGACCAGCCAGCCCATTTCGACCCAAATAGATTTCGAAATGGGTCCATTCTGTTTGACCCACGCGTTGCGTCCACGGGTAGATTGTCTCTTTCCACTTAGCAGCCACTAGGTCACATAGCCTGGGGAACTAGTTTAATTCAACGCTCATTACGTTGAACAGAAGCGCTACTGGTCTTGAGAGACTCCTGCAGGTGTCGATGTCCTCTCTTTTACCTGACCGTTGCTGCAGAGCCAACCAAGATACTTCGACGTTTCGTTCGGTTTTTAGTCGTGATGGAAGATTTCAATTGGGTTATTATCTGTTTTTTTCTTTGGATTGTAATAAGGGGTTAGTGTCGTTTCATTTATGAAATTATTGATCATCTCTGAGGCATAATGTTGAATGATATTGGATCAAGGACAGAACCTTGACGGACACCAATTCTAGTATTTATTGTTAACTTTTCAACATTTTAACAGACTATATTTCTGAGGTCGAAAGAAGGACTTTTTTTCCTTTACCACTTTTTCTTATTAGGCTCGGTTAGAAAAATGTAGGCTGTTGAAAAATCAGGAGAAAAATGTAGTTTTCAGTTATATCTCGCAAATGGAATCATCGGAGGAAACGATTTTCGGAATATAGTTCTTCGTTGATGTGATGAATCTTTTCCGGAGAAAAAATTTCATACACATCTTCCACTTTCTTCATTATGACCATTATATTCCATGGAAGTTCGTCTGTTTTTGATATATTAGGCCAATTGAAAAGACCCCAGTCTGATGCACAGATGGCGGTGCTAGTATTAAATCTATATGATTTTTAGTTAGTATCAACCTTCAAACGATGCGTGTGAAAATTTAACAGCAGTCCGACCATTAGTTTGTGAGATATTGCGAGACGAAAAAATCAAAAAAAATTCACAAAATAATTTTGAATGACTGTAAACTGATGTTGATCGAGATAGCAAACATTGTGAAGATATCATCTGAACGTGTTAATGATTCTGAGTAGTGTTTGAAGCTGTTAACTGCAATAAACTTGAATTTTTGCGTCGATATGCGACAATGGATGAAACATGGCTACATCATTTCACTCCGGAGTCCAATCGACAGTGAGTTGAGTGGACTGCACACGATGAACCTAATCCAAAGCGAGGAAAAACAGAACAGTCAGCTGGAAAGGTTATGGCATCAGTATTCTGGGATGCTCAAGGTATAATATTCATTGATTAACTCCAAAAGGGCCAAAATCATCAACAGCGATTATTATATAGCGTTATTGGATCGTTTAAAGGATGAAATCGTTAAAAATCGGTCCCATTTAAAGAAAAAAAAGGTGCTGTTTCATCAACACAATGCGCCCTGTCATAATTCAATGAAAACAACTATCAGAATTACATGAATTGGGCTTCGAATTGCTTTTGCATTCACCGTATTCGCCAGATTTGACCCCCAGCGATTTTTTCCTGTTCTCAGACCTCAAAAGAATGCTAGCTGGAAAGAAATTTAGCGCCATTGAAGAAGTAATCGCCGAAACTGAGGCCTATTTTGAAGCGAAAGACAAATCGTAATACAAAAATAGTATCGAAAAGTTGGAAGATCGCTATAATCGCTGTATGGCCATCGAAGGCAACTATGTTGAATAATAAAACCGAATTTTGCCAAAAAAGTGATTTACTATTTTAGACCTTGGACTTTTCAATTGGCCTGTTAGGTTAAAAGTCCCAGATTAAAATGGTTCAACTTGTGCTACACAAGCAACGATACTAACAAATTTTTGCAAGAAATGACCATTTTTATTAGTTTTGGAACATGTGACCACAATGGGCCATGAAGATATTGTGATTTAACACCTTCAGACTTTTTCCTTTGAGATTAAATGAAAGATGACGTTCAAGACCTTATATCTTCCACAATAAAATGAACATATATTGATTTCTCTTCAAATATATTCGTTCTTTATGAAATATCAGAATGAAACCTCTTATTGAAAAACCCTTTATAAGTCAAAGACTCACCCTGTATTATATCAACCTGGTATATACGCACTACGCAGTCATCAACAGATAATTCTCAAACCGATAAGCTGAATTCTTTTCCAAGATAATCATCAAGTACCATATATTACGAATGTTGTTTTTTTAACGAGGTTACTCAAGCTTAGAAAACCATCGAATTCCTTAGAAAATATTTCATACTGTATCGTAAATTTCCGGTTATTATTATTGACATGCTCCTTGGTCGAGGGAACAGCTCAATAAGATGATTGCCAAATGAATGAATAGATCGACCTTAGAACACCATATGGGGTATATTCTATCGCCTATCGGTCTCTAATTACACGACCAGCTAATTGATGTTCACCTGTCCATCTGAGGCTGACGAAATGCTGTCGATTCAACTGTTTCCTCTTCGCGATTCGACTGTTTATGTTCCGATGTTCGGAAGTCCTCGACATAACTTTGATGGCTATCGGAGGATATGTCGAAATTGAATGTGAGGTTGTATACGATTTTGTGTTGAGGTATTATTTTTTGTACAAGAATTGAAACTACACTGCGCAAAAGAATTAACGCACATTATGGAAATCTCAAATTTATTCTACAACTGAAGGTGTTCTCAATGATAATTATTTTTATCAGAATTATGCATGCATATGTTATCCACTTTCAACGTTTTTCTTCAATACAGATGTTTTTTCCCAGCAGGAATAAAAAAAGATGAGATTATCAGATTTTGAATGTATTGGCTCCATTCTGAAATCAGTTGTTCTCGATCAATTCTAGTGATCAATAGTTTCTCTTTCGTTTGATTTTCTACACTCGATCGCTATGCAACGCGAAACACGCAATTTGACCCAAGAGGAATGTACCCAAGCGGTAGTTTTGCGAGAAGAAGGGTGGACATACACAAGAATTGCAGAAAGGTTTGGAGTTTCCCATACAAGTGTGTCCAGAATGTTGCAGTGATTCAGGGAGACAGGTATGAATGTCCGAAGACCAGGGTAGACCACGGGTAACAACTGCCATTCAAGAACGTTACTTGAGAGTTTCTTCGTTGAGACAACGGTTTGCAACCGCTCGCCTCCTTCAAAATCGGCTTGAGCAAACTCATGGGGTGCAAATTAGCACTCAGACAATAAGAAATCGGCCTCAGAGAATATGATTTAAGGCCTCGTGTCGCGGCAAGAGGCCCAGCTCTTACCCCAGCCCATCGAAGGGCGCGTTTGGATTTTGCGAGAGAGCATATCCATTGGGAAGAGGCTGATTGGGAAAGAGTTCTCTTCACAGATGAGTCTAGAGTCTGCCTCTACCATTGTGATCGACGTTCCCTTGTATACAGATGTCCACATGAAAGAAATGCTCAGTGCACTCTTTCCCAATCAGCCTCTTCCCAATGGATATGCTCTCTCGCAAAATCCAAACGCGCCCTTCGATGGGCTGGGGTAAGAGCTGGGCCTCTTGCCGCCACACGAGGCCTTGAATCATATTCTCTGAGGCGATTTCTTATTGTCTGAGTGCTAATTTGCATCCCATGAGTTTGCTCAAGCTGATTTTGAAGGAAGCGAGCGCCCCCAACGTGTTTTAGAACCGCCTGTGTAGCATTTGATGTTATTTTTTTGAGAGATAGGATTGTGGAGTCCCTTTTCGAATCTTCTTTTCTACTTAGCATCGTAGTGAAGGTTTTCTCAATGCTAAATCTCGTCACTGGGTCATCAGTGGACCTGATGGTATGAAATGGTCAGAGAGGATCAGGCTTTCTGATTACTAAATTTGAGTTTATGGGTGTAAACCCCTACTCTATTCTTTTGTAAATAATAATAATAATATTGAAAGAAAATTAGTGATGTATTGACTTGAAGTCAGAAGCTTTTGAGCGCTCGTCCATTCATGCTGCAATTGAATTGCACCCTTGAAGACTACACTCGTACCTATATTCGTACCTACATTCAGTCTCCAAGAGCTTAAATGGCACCCCTGTCTCTACGTCAGTGCCTCATTTTTTATAGAACGTTGTGAGGTTTGAACCTTAGATTCGAAATTCAAAAAATGAATTAACAATTCACAACTTTTTATCGGATGTCAATAAATTATTTCTTCAAGTTTCTAAGAAAACCTCTAGACGAAAAATATACCTCAAAAATAACTTCAAACAACGTGAAGAACCCTGCATTACCTACAATGCAATCCATTCGTATTGCATCACAGTCTGTATTCTATTTCTTTCCCTAGTAAATCTGACACGTTTTCGTGAGCAGTCTTGTTTCAATTTATCCGATGGTAATTTCTTCATTCCGTCTGCTAGAATGACTTTATCTTGATCCTACGATAAAGCTGAAATCGTGATGGTACATCATAGAGTACGATAGTTTCTGATCGATGCAGATATCGGATTTGTGCTTTCTATGGTAACTTGGAAGAGACAGGGCGATTTTTTCCTTTCTAAGAAAAATTCTATGCTCGATTTGAAAGCGACATTGTCGTGCCTAACGAAAAATTGTGGAATTGAAGATTTTGTGGAAATAATTTCAAAAACTCGACCTATGTGATAGCTTCGAAACTCAAAACTTCCACAATTACTTTTAAAATGAACCTATCAATATTGAACCATTCTAAACCTTTCTATATTTGTCTTACGATCTGCGAGAGCAAGCAAATCGATCTAACAGTCGAAAAAGAGAACGTTCCGTCGACATTACCTAGTGTGTGTTGGTATAATTGTAGCTTTACTGTTAGATCTTCGAGCCCAACTTCCTGGATGCAATCGTGAGAGACGGAGAAGTCATATATTGCCACTTCGAGTTCCTCAATTTCGTTTTTAACTGCTCCTCAGGTTTCTCGCCTCATCGACTGTTGGGGTATCCGGATTGTTTACGTCGATAGTGCGGAAACTATACGCCAGATCCGTCAGAGTAATAAACATAGATAGGGGGAGCATATGTCATTTTCAGTAAGTAAATTTGCCCCCAACATGAATTATCAAATTTGACAAGAAGCGCGCGGAAATGAAAACATGTCAGTGATACGATATTTCACTCAATTCGCGAGTTTCTCCACAAAGAACCCACTTCTTATGTCCCATAGTGAATCAACGATTCATAATAACTCAAAATATATTGAAATAAATACCTAAATATATCGAAAATTCAGAAAACAAACTTCAAGCGCGCCAAACGACGTGAAACAACCGATGACACTAGGAGAGCAAAAGTTGCCAAACCTTGGATTTCAGCAAGTAGATACAGAAAATAATCAATATACTGCTTATCATAAATTCGACAATTAGAAAAAATATCGGATTCCAAATATTCAAATTGGCAAATTCAATCGGGAATCACTGAAATAAATATATTTAATTCAATATAATATATGATACATTCATAACGATATAGTAAAATTGTGGATTTGAGATTAAATCACAATCCGAGAACGTAATCTAACCATGTTGGGGACATCTGAAAATTGCGTATACTCCCTCTATCTATGTTTATTACTCTATGTATGATAATAATTAAATTTGGTGTGTGAATGAAGAGCGTCAGTAGGAAGAGATATTCGAAAATTTAACATTCAAGCTTTTCTATGGGTGACAGAATTGAAAATAAGATGATGATACCGAAGAAGAAGGTATTATTATTTGAATCAGGGTTTTTAAGGCTCGGTGAGCCTTCAAACCTAAGGACAACATCCGTAGGAGCCTTGACTGTTACCTCGTGAGTATCCAGGACTGACTTTCTCATATAAGAGGTTCTAAGGCTAGTCAAGTTTGGACATTTGCACACCATTTGTTCGGCTGTTTCTAGTTCCATTCCACAGAATCTGCAAATCCCATCTGCTGACTTACACATGCGATACAAAAGATATTTGCACCGGCAGTGTCCTGTCAGCTGTTCCACCATTACCAGAAGCTCAGCTCGTGGCAGCTACAAGAGCTTTCTGGTATAGGTCGATGAAAGCACCACAAATTTCTTAGCTTGAACAAGACCAAGAGTGTTCTTCCAGAGGTTTGTTCTATTCTCCCACTCCCATCGTTGGTCTGCTACCTCCTTTTTTTCAAGTCCACAGAAAGGCTCAGGGGAAGCATGTGTTAACCTTGATGCTTGTTTCGCAAGTTCATCAGCTTTCTTCTTTTCCTTACCACAATGCCCTAGTTCCCATAGTAGAGTTACTTTATTGCCTATGGCTAGTGGCTTCATGATTTTACAACACTTCCATGTTAGCAGAGATAAATGAGGTTTCTTTTATGTTACTCTTGAGTGCAGGTATAGAGAGCTAGTGTGTGGGTTTGTAAGATAGAGGCTCACTTCCCTGGGCCTTAGAGATCTTCATTTTAGGTCCGTTTATCCAACGCCTTTACCTCTCCACTTCTTTGACAGCAGAGACTCCTGGCCATAAGACTCCAAGGACCTCAGCGTGGCCTGGCTGTCTATAGTCATATAAATATGCGCCCCTTTAGTGTTTCTTTTGGGGAACTCTTGAGCGCACGTTTAAACAGCTAGTGTCTCGGTTCATAAGATAGAGGACTCTTTTCCCAGGTCTTTAGAGATCCTCATTTCATACCTCAACACTTTTGCCTCTCTCTGATTTTGATCCATCGGTATACCATATGTAGGACTTTTTGTCCATACGATTTACGAAGTTTATTACACTGAAACGTCCATCAATAACTGTACCTTAGAAGGTAAAGAATGTTAAAAAAATAATTCTTTCATAAAAATCTTAGCTGACACACAAGACGAACGCACATAGAATCCTCAACAAAAAAAGAAGAAAACACCGATCCCACCGTCCAGACAATGCAAATCGATATGCCAAGAGATCAAGTCAGCTTCCCAGACACATAAATCAAGATCGATAAAACGCGTCAAAGCTAATTTATGGCTCTCGTACTCAGAGAGACGTACCTTTCCTACAAAGTGTAGGTAATCGTAAAAAAAAGTTGGCCTTACATGAAGCACCGTTTCACCGTGTGTGTAATAAAAAGTGTTTCAGGAGGTTTGGTCATTGAACACGTCGAATGAATCACTGCGTAGAGATGTGAACGACTGGAAAGATCGATGCGATTTGCTGAGTTTCTTGGACAAGTGCGTGAAGGTGCTGATTATAGGACGAAAATGGGTGGTTCTTGATCGATAAATCATGGGTGAATTGGGTAAAGACGAGAAATTGGAGGTTGTCAAGATGAGTGCATAATAATCGTTGTTTTATGGAGTAAAAAGAGAAAAAGAGTGCATAATAATTGAAGTGTCTGTTTCTTCTTCAAAAGAAAGTATTCCACAAGTTCAAAATTCAAAAAAACCTACGAAATGGCGATGTTTTGAATGAAAGACTATTAGAATGAGACTTCTGTATGGGTATTATACACTATTATCTCTAATTCACTGAATTTTTGAAAATTATTGTAATATTTCCTTAAATATTCTTAATCTACTCCTATTGAATCATATATTCATTAACTGCTTTTGAGCAATTAATAGTATCTATTAACCTACAGCGTGAGTTATAATAACTCACTACTATAACTCACTATAATGAATCGGAAAAGATGGATCTGTGCTTCTATACTTCTCTGCTCCTATTCGATTGGCCGAAAGGAAACATTCCATTAATGTTATTGAGGGGAGGAATGTTCGAGGGAATGTCACTTTTGACATCTTCAAATTGAGTTATTGTGAGTGTTTTGCTGAAAACGATTAATTCAGATAGTTGAGATGAAATATTATCTACGTTTCAAAAAGACAAGTAGCTAATGTTACCATACAGAATTACTTGCCCGAAAAAAATATAAAGGAGTTCACAAAAATATTCAGGATTGGTGTAGCAGTAGGAACATTGAGTCATCGTTTACAGGGAATGTTTTTTGGTATATTTTTTGGTATATTTTGATGAACTCAGCACCAAATATAAAGCATCGTCTTTATGGACATTTCACTCCATGCTAAAAAGCACACTGAACAGGAATAATGGAGTCAATATAGATAATTTAAAATTACATAATTTCGTAAACGTCAATTAGAGACACGAAAAAGGCAAAAATTTTACTGGTTGGTCAAAATTTACTCTCAACTATTGAGGTTCTTCAATGAAGTCCCCTCTCTGTACTGGATTCTAGCTAAACGAAGTTAGTTCGATAGTGATTGGCGACACTAAGTTTCCATCTCTCTTATGTTCGGGATCGAGCACAAATGTTTACTTTCCGTTCCTTCTATCTATATTCTGAGTCTGTATTTGTTTCTTAGTATTTATTGTTATAGTCGTAGATAAAGTATAGTATTCAACTTGTGGTAATGGTCATAACTCACTTGATGAATTACAGCACTCGCCTGCGGCTCGTGCTGTAAACACCATCTGCGTGAGTTATGACTTACATTACTTCTCGTTGAATAATATACTATTAATTCACTGAATTTTCATTAGTTAATGTAATATTTCTTCAAATATCCCTTTGCATTGAATAATGTTGGTTAGTAGAACTGTTTTCTGTATCACAATTTGACAGATAATAGATAAATCCTTGACTAGAGAGTCTCGTGTTCCAAAATAACCACGAAAACAAAATAAACAAATCAAACGACTTCGTTTATGAGGGAACCTCCGGAATTTTTCAGACATTTCAAATCGAACACGTTTTCGTTAAACTGGTAGGTGTTTTGTCTAAGATTTCGCTGTGACGTAGATGGTAAAAAGTCGTAATGTCCCACAAGAGACACCAATGAATCAGACGCTTGTACAAGGACCTCGTAAACCACGCGGGCGCCTCGAGCGTCTTTTATTGTTGGATTAGGACATTGGCACATAATGTACGTGGAGTGCCGCGTGAGTAATACGATACTTTCATTTTCTGATACACATCTAGCCGTCTGTAAAAAATCCAGAGGAGACGGTGGGGTTTCTCTGTTGACAAATAGGATAGATTGGGATTTTTGCAAACCGTGGGAGGTTCCCGGATTTTACCGCATGATTTTAGTTATGGAAAAAGCGTTATCAGGTGGATAGAGATGATTTACGAAGTAAAAAATGTGAATCATTGAAATTATTGATAAAATCTATGGTTTTATTGAATATGGGTGTCTATAACGAAACTTGTATTCATTGTATTATAATGTTTAGGTTTGAGGATTATGTCTGCATTCATTAATCCCCTGGCGCAATATTTGGAAAATTTCTGGGAATTTTAATCCATTATTAACACGATGAAATGAAGTGTTATTATCAGGACCATATAAAAAGGGACGAATTACAATGTTTACATGAAGTAGAGAAGTAAACAAGAAAAAATTCAGGTATAGATTTCTTAACCTTCATTGATTCTAACCCAACCATGATCGTTAGAAGTATACTTCTGATGGTATTTGGTCCATACGTTTGATAATTATTTGCTAAAAACTATTTTCGTTGAAGAGCTGTATTTCCCTGAAGGCACAACTATGAAAAAAAATATATTCAATGGCAATCTGTTCGAAGAAAACTCATATTTCAGTACTCACTTGACAGCGCTGAAGAGTTTCACATGGTACTACTCCCTTTAATGGTAGTAGATGAGACTTGACAGTGCTGAGGAGTACTATAAGGTATTACTGTTTTTACAAGTCATGAATAAGATTTTATTTTTCTTTGATAAGTGCACCTTCCACTCGATCATTTAAATTGAATTGAATTTCAGTATGGAGTTTTCTATAAGTGAGAGAGTTTCCATTCAATTATAATTTTTTCAACTTCTTATGATTTCTGAATTATAAATTGACCGGTACGAAAAACTTCACGAAATTATCATAAAGAAAGCAATTAGAGATAATCCATTATTACCTTCAGAATACTCCATTATTTCAGAATAGTATATTCTAAAACAAGTTGCAGAATAGGCTCCTATTCCAACACGAATGTGAAATTCGAAAACGAGCGACGATGGAGCGAGTTTCCGAACGCATGAGTGTTGGAATTGCCTTCTGCAAAGAGTATTAGACGCTATTTTCTCTATTTCAGTCAAGTCTTGTGAAATATTGTCGAAATTCAAAGAAAAATTCAGATTATACATACTAGTGACATTGGTGTTGTATCTTGGCAGTTGGTGTGACTATAACGAAAATTGACAGATCACGGAATTTGAATTCGAACCGTACGTTCCGAATTTCGAAATTATTTATAATTACGCATTAAATTCTTGTATTATGTCAGTTGAAGTCAATTTTACACCAACAGAATCGAGAGAAATTGCGAATAATGTTGCAAATCATTTCACTGAATCCAAATTATAATATATTGACAATTGATGTGTGTTGAATATTGATAGGATTGGAAGTCTGTGTAGACAACCAAAAATAGAAAAATTTAACTGAAAACAATGCCGTAATGAGTTCATTACAGTACTGTTTTTAGAACTGTAATGAGCTCATTACAACTCTCTCGAAAGATTGAACTAGCATCAATGGCAATTAGTTCGCAGAAAACTCATATTTCAGTACTCACTTGATAACGCTGAAGAGTTTTATATGGTATTACTCCCCTTAGTGGTCGTAGATGAGACTTGACAGTTCTGAGGAGTACTATAAGGTATTACTGTTTTTCAACAAGTCATAAATGTTATTGTATTATCTATGTTATGTGTATCTTCCACTTGATCATTTAGATTGAATTGATTTAGAGTATAAAGTTTTCTATAAGTGAAAGAATGTTTATTCCATTATAATCTTTTAAACTTCTAATTATTCCTATGTTATAAACTGACCAGTCCATAAAACTTGAACCTAAACGAAATTATCAAAAACAGAGCAATCATTACTCTTAGAATACTCAAGTTGAATTTTATAAAATCAGTGAAAAATTGTGAAGTGTTTTATTTGGTGACAGGATAGTACAACATTTAGACTAACCCTACCTAAGGATTCTTCTATATATTTAATCGAGTCATCTAGAGTAGCAACCATAAGCGGCCAGTCGCCCTAAGGGCGCGTTTGAGCACCAATACTCAAACTAACTCATGGTATTTTTTGATGCAGCATCCTCTATTAAAACTCCACCTCCCAATCACTCTGAACCCTATAAAATTAGAAAGGTAACGTGGTAAAACTAATGGTCAACCATTGTGCAACAAAAACCGTGTCGACCACTAGATTATCGAACGTAATTTTTCCTTGAAATTGTCGCCAGCTTCAAGAGTCCGATAACGAGATCCACGATAGTCGGTCACGTTGAGAATGTATGTAGATGAAATAATGTTCCCAACGATATCGTTCCCAGAACACGCTCATTACGATATGTTAATAACGCAATATTTGCGTTTTAATGACAAGAGAGTCGCGGAAACAGTGGGTGGCTTATTTATTCCCTTCGAAAAATCCACGTGTGGGTAATCGGATGCGGGAGCAGATGGAGGAATCGATTAATATTCGAGATCCGTAATGAATTCTGTTGTTTACGGCCTCCCAGTCGGTCTTACCTGAATTTGAATCGATTGGAGTGTACAAGACGTAGGAAAAGACACTGCTTCATCGTAAGATTTATGTTCTACGAACAGCCGATGTTTTGGAACTTTTGGCTTTTACCGACAGATGGCGCATAGTGCTAAGTTGCACTCAGATGTTGCTTACTCTTTCATATGTACTAGAAAGACACCTAGAGAACTAACTATCAAACAATTCACTAAAACTGTAATTTGACAAGCAAAATCTACTTCATTACTAAAAATGGAACGATACAAGATTCAATAAGCATTGAAATTGTTGAAGTTTATAAAAAAATGGCGAGTATTTTGCAGTCACAGTTCACAAAACTAAAGCACTTTCGGATCGTCGTGAAGCACCTTCTTGACCAGCAGTAGTTAAACTGGTGAAAAAATTTGTGCTGTTGGGACAATTTAGAAATGTGAAGAATCGAAACCGTGTGTGTCGCTCAAAAACAACTGAGAATATTTCTGCTATAGCCTATAGTATTGACGAAAACCGAGGATGTCGATTCCTCATCGATCTTGGGAATTGAGCATTCCACAAAGGACATTCCACTATATTGTGATTTTCACGTCGTTTATTTTCAACAAGACGGCGCTACGTGCCACAGAAGCAACAAAACAAACGAAATTTAGCGATTGAAAAATTTGATAATGCCTTTAGAATCCAATAATAATGACATTCCCAAGACAAAGGTGAACACGTCTCTAGAAATTTGGAGATCTTCAAATGTTCTTCCTTAAATTTTCGAATCTTGTATCTTCTGTGGCGTTTCTAAACGAAAACAAACAGAATGAAACCTAATCAAAATATTTGACGATCTAATGAACATGACAAATTTGTTCTCTGTCCTCTGTCACCTTTGAAACCTGAATGTTGCCACACCATGAAAAAAAAACATCACATTCATCAGTTTACGAGATATGGTCTACCAGTGCCAAATCCGGAGAACTTGACGGATATGGCAACAAACCGCAAGTCAACACGCCATGTTCGGTAATCTTAGAGAGAAGTAGTTGTTACGATTCTCGTACTGTATGAAATCTAGAGCCCATAACCGTGAAACCCTAGGAAGTCAAGCTGTTAGGTTTCGTCCACCACCTCCACCGTCTCTAGGCCGGTAAATACGCTAGCTTACGACTTCTGGTTTTTGCTACGGCAAGACATAAATCCATGGATTTTATTGAGCAGGCTCCGGCTGCCCAGGCATTTCATTTCTTCTGGAAATAGAATTCTACATGAATAAATGCATTATTAGTTACGTAGGCTACGGTAATCGATCTGCACCGGAGATGGCTGGCCAGGGGCGTAGCACCAAGCCGGACGAAGGGTTTATCGACTCTTTCAATTATTTCGAAGACGATTGCTTTGTCGTATTTTCTTCCAAATCCCGATCATTACTATGAGATGTCCAAGAATCTTCTAGGTGTGTAGAGCTGTGCAAATTGATTTTTATATTGTGTGGGCTTTGTTTGTTGTTATATTCTAGAAGAATCAGTTGCTATAGCAGATAATTGAATTGCCAATATGAAGAAGAACACACTTGACATTCAGTTCTACAATTGGAAGAAATAGTGAAACCGAAACAATGTTGTTATTACCTCTGAAAAAGTTTGAAATAGTTTATTTTGGTTTGTGTTTTAGTGAAAAATTGCAACAGGATCTGTATTTTCGATCTGGTGGAATCTATAGGGAAGAAGTTGAGAAAATTATCAGGACAGTGAGTATTTATCGGATTCATTGATTTTGTAATTGCCGAAAATGATCCAACATCAAGGTTTCTTTTCTGTTAAGGTTGTTACATCCGTAATTTGGGATGTGCATGATATACTGCTCATTGACTTGACATTGGAAAAGATATAACAATCAACAGTGAATATAACACAACTTTATTGAATTGATTGAGTGCAGAAATTAAGAGAACACGTCCCCAAATGCAAAAAAATCAAATCTCTTCCGCCAGTCGATGAAAACTATGGTCAATCTACTTCACCATAGTTTTCACCAAGCTTATTCTCCAAATCTGGCCTGCGTGATTAACGGCTTTTTGCAGACCTCAAATTAGGGATTCACGGCTTGGCTTGATTTTCAAGCTACTTGTCTTGAGCTTGAGTGATTTCAAGTCAAGGTCAAGTCAAGTAGTAGTTTTTCAATCTCAAGTCAAGTATTTATTTATCGAGTACATGAATCATATCAAGCTTTTTGATTTTTAGCAGTTTTATTGTGTAGTGTCACATCAATAAAATAAATGATAAAATAAGAAGGAAATTTACAAAAAACAATTTTACTTATTAAACTTATTATATAAAAAAACCGAAAATATCAAAACATAGAAACATAAATTAAACCACTATAAATCATGATAGAATAACAAATAACAAAGGCTAAAGTTTCTTAATATTGAGAAACCTCCAGGCTTTGTCGTTTCATAATTTTCCATCCAGGATTTAAGACACATGAGGCATCTTATAGATTTATCGCCTAACCTATAGCGGGTTTTTGAAACTGTTAGAGCAGCTCTGGAAAATTGTCTTTCAACAAGTGCTGAAGATGCTGGCATTGATAAAAAATTCAAGGCCATTTTGGCGAAGTTGAGAAAGATATTTCTGAAACTACCAAAATCTACCAATAGATTTCATAAATACGTGAGAAAACTACTAATAAAGTCACACTGGCGAATGCTTCAGTCTCTCGACTCTGGAGGAATCCCCTCATTTAGTCTAAGCGCGCACGAGATTGCAGAAATATATGCTGTGAGACGCGTGCATATCAAGCTCAAGTAATATCAAGTAGCTTGATATCAAGTAAAGCAATACATATCTAAAATCAAGTCAAGTCAAGCTCAAGTATGTAATTTTTCACGAGCTTGATGTTCAAGTCAAGTACTTGGTTAAAATGTCAAGCTACTCGGCTTGATGAATCCCTACCTCAAATGAATGCTTCAGGGAAGGAAATTTGACTCTAATGAAGAAGGTTGAAGCCTATTTCGGAAGCAAAGACGAATTTTTCTACAGAAAGTTTTTGAAAAGTTAGAGAAGCGTTGGAATATAGATAACACTCTTGATGGTGACTATGTTATCTGTGTTTTATACTGGTTAGGTCCGAAACTTATTGAATGAAGTGTTATACAAGAAAATAACTAACCAAATTAAGTTCAAACTCAAAAAAAGAGTGAGGCCAACATTGTAAAATTCACATGTCTAGTTTAAAAAAAAATACGTGTCGAACTCTAACCCAACATTCTATCGTATGTTCCCAAGCAAGTCTAACGATGGCACCGCCCCTGTTCAGTCTCAAGGTTGGTACTCCGGCTTTTTATTTCTCCATCTCATTGTATACGCCAGAAGCAGCCTTTATTTTACGACCACGACTGGCTGTTACAGCTGTTGCTGTAACGACTCAGGCAGACGACAGTTTTTCCTTCTCGTAGCAGACAATTAATTTGTTATTGCTCAGGGATCGACCTGGGATGAGTTCGTGTCCTCTTGATTGAAACCTCGATCTCAACACAAATCGGGTCTCTATCGAGATCTGGCAAACGGCTTCAGGCTGAATTTGTGTTTTAACGATTAATTTCCGTGATGACCGAGAGAAATCGAGAGTTTCATAACGTGAACTGAATGATCTTTATGTATTTAGGATCTGCCGAATAATAGTAATAACTACATTTTTTTAACAACAGTTTAGCATAGCTTTTTGGCGAGTTTCAGTTAAGGCAAGTTGCAGACAAGTCTCCACATGCACATCCGTCTCTTCAGTTAGTCTAGATAACAGTTCATCCAACGGCAGACAATAAAACCTTCCTCACAAAATATTAGAAAAGATGAAAGTAAGTATCAGCCCTGATAGTGGCCTATTCAAAATGAAACCTATTTTTGTAAAACGTAAAACCCCTTCCTTTGATTGTCATTAACTGTGAAATCTAACAGGCCAATTGAAAAGTCCTCGGTCTACCATAGTAAACACATTTTTTGCCAAATTCGATTTTAACATTCAACATATTTGTCTTCGAAGGCGATACAGCGACTTTAGCGATTTTTGTAGTACGATTTGTCTTTCGCTTCAAAATAGGCCTCAGTTTCGGCGATTACTTCTTCATTGACGATAAATTTCTTTCCAGCGAGGAATCTTTTGAGGTCTGAGAGCAGGAAAAAGTCGCTGGGAGCCATATCTGACGAATACGCTGGATGAAGAAGCAATTCAAAGCCCAATTCATGCAATTTTGATATTGTTTTCATTGATTTGTGACACGGCGCATTGTCTTGTTTAAACAGCACCTCTTTTTCTTCAAATGGGGCCGTTTTTTAATGATTTCATCCTTCAAACGACCCAATAACGCTACATAATAATCGCTGTTGATGGTCTGGCCCTTTTGGAGGTAATCAATGAATACCACAGCTTGCGCATTCCAGAATACTGATGCCATTACCTTGCCAGCTGACTGTTGTGTTTTTCCTCTCTTTGGATTTGGTTCATTGTATGCAGTCCACTCAGCTGACTGTCGATTGGACTCCAGAAGGATGATAGAGCCATGTTTCATCCATTGCCATATATATACGCAAAAATTTAAGTTTATTGCACATAAACAGCTTCAAACACTGCTCAAAATCATTAAACACGTTGTTGCTTATGATCGATTGTGAGCTCGAGCCGTACCCATTTTGCACACAGCTTTCTCATGTACAAATATTCGTGAATGATATGATGTACACGTTCAGATGATATCCTCACAATATCTGCTATCTCGATAACCACACTTTACGGTCATTTTGTGAACTTTTTGATTTTTTCTTCGGTGACAGCCTCTTTTGGGCGTCCACTGCGTTCGCCGTCTTCGGTGCTCATTTCACCACGTTTAAGCTCAGCATACCAGTCAATGATGATTGATTTTCCTGGTGCAGACCCCGTAAACCCTTCATCAAGCCAAGATTTTGCTTCAACTGTATTTTTTACCTTCAAAAAGCAACATTTCATTAGCACACGAAATTCTGCTTTTTCTCATCTTTTTTCAAATAACAAAAGTAGTTACACTTACAACGCAATATCTCATAAACTAACGGTCGGACTGCTGTCAAATTTCGGCACGTATAGTTCGAAAGTTGGTACTACCTAAAAATCATATGGATTTGATACTAGCACCGCCTGGCCTAATATTTAGTTAGAGAAATAGACGAGCAGAAAATGATTCTGGTAGATGTTGTTGCTGCAGCTAGTTATTCTGTATGTTAAAACGTTTTCACCCATCTCAATACAAAATACATACACACAAGGCTGTTATCATCTTGTAACTAAAGTTGCTGAGGTATATAGTCTACTGAGTACTGTTGCCACATCGAACTAGAAACAAATCAAATCAAATTCAAAACCCTTATTTGAAGAAAACAATCAGATCAGTTTCTGCTTATATGTAATACGAAATATGTACCTAAAAACTAATAAAAATAAATACAACATAACCCAGCATTCTTCGTTATAACCTAACCTACATAAACGAAGAATTACCCATTGTTGTCATTTAGCCATTGTAGCTTGTAGCGAATCTTTCCGATCCGATCTGAGACCACGGTTTCCTAGAAACCGAACATAGAGTAGAGATCAACGTCGAGATACCGGCTTTAAGAAACAATACAGCCATATCCTTGATCTTTGAATGTGAAGTTCATCCCCGTACCACCGGCCATAGCGCTGCTGTGCCCTTCGCAGCCATAGATGGTCAAGCCTTGGACTCTCGCCACGATCATAGAATATCCCAATATTTATAGACGTCGTCGTCGTTTTAATCCGACTATGACATCATTCGCTTTGTTGTTAGTCGATTTGAATCGCCAATGAGGGATCTACAGGATTGTACGTAAGGTGGCTTAAATAGTGAATTATTTTTTACGTTTATGTGAATCGATTGACGCTCTCTTAGGTGACGCGTCGTGATGAGGAGATTCTCGGGGTGTAGCGTCGTTTTGGCAATGTCCACACCCTAAGGTGAGCGACGCTTTGTCTATCTAGTATATAGCAATACCAGATTTCGAAGGACTCTCACTTCTGGTATGTATCTCAGCCACTTCAATGATGCTTCAACATGCTCTGTTGTCTTGTACAGAATCCAAGCATCAAAAAAGGTATCTCACCATTCAATTCAATGTGAAGCTATCTGGTGAAAAAAATTATCAACGTGAAGCGCACTTCTGGTTGAATGGCTACGTCAACAAACAAAACTGCCGCATTTGGAGTGAAGCTAATCCTCAAGTGTATGTCGAAACATCGGTACATCCAGAAAAACTGACTGTTTGGTGCGCTTTATGGCCTGGTGGAATCATTGGTCCGTACTTCTTCAAAAGCGATGATGGCCAGAACGTTACAGTCAATGGTGATCGGTTTAGAGCCATGATTACTAACTTTTTCATTCCTGAATTGAACAACCATGATGTCCAGGAGCTGTGGTTCCAACAAGACGGCGCAACATGTCACACAGCTCGTGCCACAATCGATTTATTGAAAGACACGTTTGGTGATCGCGTAATTTCACGTTTTGGACCTGTGAATCGGCCTCCAAGATCTTGTGATTTAACACCGCTAGACTACTTTCTGTGGAGCTATGTAAAGTCATTGGTCTATGCGGATAAGCCATAAACCCTTGATCATTTGGAAGACAACATTCGCCGTGTTATTGCCGATATACGGCCACAAATGTTGGAAAAAGTGATCTAAAATTGGACGTCTAGATTGGACTACATCCGAGCCAGCCGTGGCGGTCATATGCCAGAAATCATATTTAAAATGTAATGCCACAAGATTATCTTGCGGATAAATAAAATTCATGTCAATCGAATAATCCATCGTTGTTTTATTGCAATTTAAAGTTCTATAGCTCTAAAAAAACACCCTTTATATTTGTAAGCTTTTTCAAGGAGCAGTAAGGTGTTACAGTACTGTAGGAACTTTATTCCAGCTGCTCTTTCCAATTTATAAATAACCTTTGTTTTTTTACGTTTTGTGGTATTATAGAGCTCGATTAGATAAGTCAATTTACTATATTGTTAAGTACGTTATCACACCAGTATTATTATCATTGAAACCTTTTTCGGCGACACAAAATGTGACCCGCACTTCTTTCTCATTCCATCTTTTCATCTCCCTCATACCCACCACAGAATACCAAAGTTCAAGTTGACCATAAAGCAGCTGTCCTATCATACTGGCACCATATATGGCGTTAGCTCGATCGGCCTGCAACCAGATCTAGATACCCGACGACGTAGTCTTGTTTCTCGGCCGTTCTCTTCTTCTTGTTCTTTTCTTCTTTTTTTCAAAACGGTACGCGCTAAATGGATATCGATTGAATCCTTAATTATGGAGACATCGATGCACCGGGAGATAGAAGAGGGGGGAGGGGGGAGGCTTGGAAATCCGGAACATCGATTGGAACCCATCGGAGTTATTATCTACGAGCTGAGAGTTTTTTTTTCTGTGGTTGTAACGGCCGGCAGGTCGTTGTGGTGAAGTTTATAGTTTTCGTCTTTTCCTGTTCTAACGGTTTTCTTCCTTCGTGCGAGTCTTCGGAAGATCATAGAAGGGATCGTTAGTTTTGGCTTGCTTTGTTGGATTTTGTCCATAGAACTTTCGTGTAAGAATACCAGATTTTGAAAGAAACAATTCAACGATTTCTATACGTTGTTAAAGTGTGCATCTTTCCAGGTTGATTTTCAAGCTACTTGGCTTGAGCTTGACTTGATTTCATGTCAAGCTCAATTCAAGTAGTAGTTTTCCAATCTCAAGTCGTGTATTTATTCATCAAGTATTTGAATCATATCAAGCTACTTGATTCTTAGCAGTTTTTTTGTGTAGTGTCACAGCAATAAAAAAAAATGATGATTGAGAAGGAATCTTGCAAAAAACACTTCTATTCTTTAAACTTATTAATAAATAAAATAAAACGAAGTAATTTCCACATAGTGAAAATTACTTCGTTTTATTTTATTTATAATGAATTTCCGCCAAGTAAGGACCGAATCCATTAAATATTAAACTTATTGTATAAAAGAACCGAAAATATCAACTTTTTCGAAATAGAAACATAAATTGAATCACTATAAATCATAACAAAATGAAAAATAATAAATAAATTAAGTTTTTCAATATTGAGAAACAACCTGGCTTTGTTTGATTTCATAATTTTCCATCCAGGATCTAAGACACATGAGGAATCTTATAGATTTGTCGCCTAACCTATTGTGGGTTTTTGTAACTGTAAGAGCAGCTCTGGAAAATTGTCTTTCAACATGAGCTAAAGATGCTGGCGTTGATAAAAAACCCTTGGTCATTTTGGCCAAGTTTTAAAAGATATTTCTCTAATTCTGTGGTTATTCCGTTCCACATCTTGTAGAACAAAATCGTGCGAGAATATATCAGAAACGCACAGTTTTCATGGTTTTATTTTATTATTATTTGTTGGTACTCCGAACTTTCCGCTTTCGGCTTTATCTGTCAATTCATCAATTTGCCTTAAAGAAATCAGTTATGCCATTTTTCAATGCAAAAATCACTAAATGATATTCATGGAAATATTTAATTAATTTCAATAAATATGCAATGAATTAGAGAAAATAATGTATAATACTCGTACAGAAGGCTCATTCTACCACTCGTTCATTCAAAAACTCGCCACTTCGTGGCTCGTTTTTGAATTTTGAACTCGTGGAAGAATATCAATGCCTTCTGCACTTGTATTATAAAAAACTATTCTGAAACTACCAAAATCTACCAAAAGATTTCATAGAAATGTGAGAAAACTACTAAAGTCACACTGGCGAATGCTTCAGTCTCTCTAAGCGCTCACGAGATTGCAAAAATATATGCCGTACGACGCGGGCATATCAAGCTCAAGTATATCAGGTAGCTTGATATCAAATCAAGCAATAATTATCTAAAAATAAAAAGTATGTTATTTTTTTACGAGCTTGATTTTCAAGTCAATTAGTTGGTCAAAATGTCAAGCTGCCTCTTGATGACTACCTAATTGGTAGATCGTTGGTATTAATGATGAATAGAAAAGGTCCAAAAACAGAGCCCTGTGTTACACCTCGCAAGACCTGGAATCCTTCCGAAGTCATATAAGCCTGGATGTAATTTTTGGTATAGATGGAAATGATGCCTTCTCCATGTAAGTCTAGTGTCAAATGTAATGCCTAAAAACATTGCTTCACTAGCATGTATACCGGTGGATGATGTGAAAATAATACACATTGTTGCCATTATAACCGTTTCAAATTTTATCATCCCACCCCTTAATGTTTTAAGTTCCAAAACTACAAACAGCAAACCCGTAAATGTTCAAAATACACTCGTCTTGGTCATCGTTACCTTGGTCAAGATCAAGAGAACTAAGGATTTATTGTGTATTTACGCACTTTGATGCCAACATCGAATTGAATACGTAAAAGGAAACGTATTACCGTTAGATTCGTAATAAATAGGTTTTAATGAGAGTTATTGTAATATTGAAAAAAGGGGTAATAACATGTTATGCAGATTGATGTATGAAATTATGGAAACAAAAAGAAAATTGGTAACCAACCCTTAAATGATCTGTTTCATGAGAGTTATTGCACGCACAAATTGATGGTGAGGTTATTTCATGCATTTATTTATGCTTTGGTTAAAGTTGATTGAATTGGAAGTTATTAATAGATCTGAGAATCTGCATAGAAGTAGTTCCTGGGTAGAGAAAGCAGGTGGCGCTTGGCTATATTTAGCACTTTGAGCTTCAGGCTTAGGTCGTATTGATTATTTCGATTAGGAATTCATCAAGCCAAGTAGCTTGACATTTAACTAACTACTTGACTTGAAAATCAAGCTCGTCACAAATTACATACTTGAGCTTGACTTGACTTGATTTTAGATATTTATTACTTCACTTGATATCAAGCTACTTGATATAACTTGAGCTTGATATGCATGCGTCGCACGGCATATATTTCTGCAATCTCGTGCGCGCTTAGACTAAATAAGGGGATTCCTCGAGCGCCGAGAGACTGAAGCATTCGCCAGAGTGACTTTATTAGTAGTTTTCTCACATTTCTATGAAATCTATTGGAAGATTTTGGTAGTTTCAACATCTTTCCAAACTTGGCCCAAATGGCCAAGGATTTTTTATCAACGCCAGCATCTTCAGCTCCTGTTGAAAGACAATTTTCCAGAGCTGTTACAGTAACAAAAACCCGCAGTAGGTTAGGTGACAAATCTATAAAATGCCTCATGTGTCTTAGATCCTGGATGGAAAATAATTATGAAATCATACAAAGCCTGGGGGTTTCTCAATATTAAGAAACTTAATATTTTATATTGATTTAATTTATGTTTCTATTTCAAAAGAGTTGATATTTTCGGTTTTTTTTTACAATGAGTTTTATAAATGAGAGTGTTTTTTGCAAGGTTCCCTCTCATTTCATCACTGCTTTATTGATGTGAAAATGCTAAAAATCAAGTAGCTTGATACTTGACTCGAAATTGAGAAAATACTTCTTGACTTGAACTTGAAATGAAGTCAAGCTCAAGCCAAGTAGCTTGAAAATCAAGCCAAACCGTGAATCCCTATAGTTTTGATATTCTCTAGTACTGACTAATATTCTTGTATTATCGGTATCAGTTATCTGATAATTTTTGAGTTTTTTATGTTTATGATAGGCTTTTCCGTTATAATTCTTATGGATTTACATAAATTTCAAGCTTTTCTTGTAGCAAAGTAGCTCAAAAATTATTTAAAATTCGAGATAAATTTGTCCATGTTCTTCAATGGCTAAACTTCAACTGAACATATGACGCTTCGGATGACAGTTCTGTTTGACATTTGTCAATGAAACAGGGCTGTGAAATCCACATCACGACATGGATAACCCAGCTTAAAATAACGTTATATTCTTGAAATTCTGTTTAATAAATGAGCAATCCACTACCTGTTCTTTCAAGAAGAACATGAGATGAACATGAACAAAATTGCAACAGTATTAACTTTAATAAATAACCTAATTCATTTGACTCACACCATTTTCTTCGAATTGAAACGAAATTTTGCATCTCCATTCGCTCAAAATATTCCATACCAAAACCGATGAGCCATATTCTTTAACGAATCGTTTTCGTAACTGGAGCCTCAATTCCAATACGACTATATTACCAGGAACGAGCGAAAGCTGACAATAAACACCAATCAGAATCCTTAATTTATCGTTGCGAAATTCGAATTTCGAATTCACGCAAATTGAAATTTTATATTCGATGTTCCAGCGTTGACAGTCGGTTTTATTGTAGACGAGAATTTATGGTCTTATAAATATGTAACGATGGCTCCTTTTCTTCAGAAAGGTCGACTTGGAGAAAGATTGTTTTCGGTCCGTCTGTTTGTTTATCGTTAAACAGTTATCGCCAGCATAAATTTTAGCTTATGTGTGTCACCAGATGAAGGGCACAGAAAAGTGTTTCTTCCTCTGTTTGCGACCGTGAATCGTTTTGTTGTTCGAAGGTTGGTCTCTTGAATTTTTACCGTAATCTATACGAGTATGTATCACCACTTTCGATAGAGAAGTGTTGGTTATTGCTGGTACACCCATCTATGGTTCAGTGTCTATCTGAGTCATTACCTACTGCGCCAATCAATAAAATTGAATGCAATAGCATGGTATACAGGATGATTCTCGGCGATGAATTATTTGACTTCAAAATCAAGTTCGTGAAAAATAACATACTTGAGCTTAACTTGACTTTAGATATTTATTGTTCGACTTGATATCAAGCTACTTGATGTTACTTGAGCTTGATATGCACGTGTCGCACGGCATATATTTCTGCAATCTCGTGCGCGCTTAGACTATATAAAGGGAAACCTCAATCGCCGAAACTGAGGCCTATTTTGAAGCGAAAGACAAATCGTACTACAAAAATGGTATCGAAAAGTTGGAAGATGGCTATAATCACTGTATCGCCCTCGAAAGCAACCATGTTGAATAATATAATCGAATTTTGCCAAAAAAAATGTGTTTTACTATGGCAGACCGGGTACTTTTCAATTGGCCTGTTTTAAGGTGTAGTGAAAAGAAATTCACTATTTAGCAGTAAAAACAAGGCTTTCATTACCATAGAATGATCCGTTTTAGGTCAAATATGCGCCGTTTTGTTCCATAACTTGTTGCCATTGTGGCAACATAGAACCCCTCGTCCCTATTGGCTAAAACTTGAGACAGTCTATTTTCACAAGCCTCTATTGAAGTGAAATTTTCACCAGCAAAATGTAACAGTATGTAACACTATTTACATTTTCAACCGCTTGGCTTTCATTTTCGTCTTTATCGAGGCAAAAACCATCTTTAAAGCGCGCTCAAACTTAACTGAGTCAACTAATCACAAAACTGTCAGAGAAAGTTTTGTAGTACAAAATATCATTTTTCAAGATACAGGTATCTGAAATCATCAATTGGAAAATAATGTATTACTTTCTGCTACACCTAATATGATATGAAAAGTGGAGAAGAAGCCAGCCAAAAGCACTTATTGAAAGTATGAATGTCTACGACCATACAGAAGATGCAAAAGACGGCTCAATACAGAAATAGATCGAAGAATCATCGGTTTACTTATCAATTCACAAAAATTATCATACTTTAAGTAGAAAACGCATGAAATAAAAAAGTCAACGACCATAAGACATGTCAATGACCATCCTCTCTCATAGGCACCCACTCTAGGGGGGCAGACGTACAAAGACATGCAACGCGGCGAGGAATAGAAGTACCAATCTGCGTGCCGGGAACACCAAAGTGTTGTTCATGGTCGCAGATAAGATCTGACACACTCCCACCCGCGCTGCCAACCTATGCCAAAGACAACGAACGTTACAAACACTGAAGACGAAAGATGCCCCGCTGCAAGACACAATAGCTGCGTCCTTGATGCTTTGCTGCCCTTCGGTGTCTTCTTTATCGGGTTACGGTGATGCTTCGTGTTAGATTCTATCTCTCGAAGGAGTCTTCTTCTTCTTTTTTATAGTTTGTGAGCTGGGAGGCACTAGAGAGAGGCGGGTGGTTAGCTGGTTGACACGAAACACGAAAGAGGTGTTGCTTTGGTCGTGGAGTAGTTGTTGGTTGGGTTTGGTACAATTTTTGGTGTTACGAAGCAAGGTTATTATAATTTGGTAATGTGTTCGAAGCAGACATACCAACCCACCATATGTAGTTTAAGATTTGTATGTTATTACGTCAAGTTACAAAAAATATTCCCATTAGTATATGTACATACACAATAATGTAGTTTAGTTTAGTTGTTCAACCAAAAAAAATACATAGTTAGTCTGAATAAACACAATATGTAAGGGAAATTCAGAGAGCCTCTTAGTACAAAGTCTGCAATCACAAAAAAGCATTTACATTTAGGTAACTGAAATTCCATAAACTCGCCAACATGATGAGAATGATGAGAATCTCTTTCATCACTTTTACCTTTTACTTTTTATCTTCAAATAGTTCGAAATCTTTTTGAATAACTTATAGTACAAATAGTTTGTCGCTACCCGAGTTCTTTTAATGCGGTGATGTGTAGGAAGCAGGTCACTTCGCTACTTGGCTTGAGCTTGACTTGGTTTCAAGTCAAGCCCTAGTCAAGTAGAAGTTTTTTCGGTGCTCATTTCACCATCAGACCGGGGACTTTTCAATTGGCCTAATAGTGTATTTCTTTTTACTACACTTTAGTAATCTACAGCAACCTATCAACTTTGGAGACAGGGTTCCTTTAAATCTTGAGAATT
Organism: Harmonia axyridis; assembly: GCF_914767665.1. Lineage (NCBI taxonomy): Eukaryota > Metazoa > Arthropoda > Insecta > Coleoptera > Coccinellidae > Harmonia > Harmonia axyridis. Next base: position 40,472,999 of record NC_059505.1, read on the forward strand.
CCGCTCACATTTCACCTCATGGAACAAATATTATGTCTGATCTGATCATTTGAAACCAATACAGTTTTTTTTTCTTGAATAAACACACAAATATAGTCTCATTACTTTTCGTCCAGTGTAGTGTAACTATAGATTAGTTAATTTGCATGAGTAATAATTTTGCATTCTGTTTGCATCAGTTTCCTGATAAGTTTCTAGTTAGTTTTTCCCCGTGGGTACTTATTCATCTTTGTACACTACAAATTGCTGAAAAATGATAATAAATCCAACAAGAATGTCAAGCGTAGGAATCAAACACACTCTATACTCTATGCGTCCGATCAAATCAAGGCCAACTTGATTCCAATATATAATCATTTTATCTCTGTTCCATTTCTTATGGTTCATAGATATATAACTTCGTTGTGTGAGAATTATGAACACTTTTATATCAAATAAAAAATCAAAGGAGTTTTCCAGTTTTATCTATTCATTTTCCTCTGAATCACATATTACTTTGCACTCCTTCTACAGTTATAGCTTAGAAAGAGCATACGTTTAGATTGTGTGAATATTAGGCCAATTGAAAAGTCTCCGGTCTGATGCACAGATAGCGGTGCTAGTATTAAATCCATAAGATTTTTAGTTAGTACCGACCTTTAAACAAAACGTGTCAAAATTTGACAGCAGTCCGACCATTAGTTTGTGAGATATTCCGTTGTAAGTGTAGCTACTTTTGTTATTTGAAAAAAATGAGAAAAAACAGAATTTCGTGTGCTGATAAAATATTGCTTTTTGTAGGGAAAATATACAGTTGAAGCAAAATCTTGGCTTTATGAAGAGTTTCCGTGGTCTGCATCAGGAAAATCAACCATCATTGATTGGTATGCCTAGTATAAACGTGCTGAAATGTGCACCGAAGATGGAGTACGCAGTGGACGTGCAAAAGAGGATGTCACCGACGAAAAAATCCAAAAAGTTCATGAAATAATTTTGAATGTCAGTAAAGTGAAGTTGATCGAGATAGCAGACATTGTGAAGATATCATTTGAACGTGTACATCATATCATTCACGAATATTTGTACATAAGAAAGCTGTGTGCAGAATGGGTGCAGCGCGAGCTCACATTCGATCAAAAGCAACAACGTTTTAATGATTCTCAGCAGTGTTTGAAGATGATTAAGTGCAATAAACCTGAATTTTAGCGTCGAGATGTGACAATGGATAAGACATGACTCCTTAATTTCACTCCGGAGTGTAATCGACAGTCAGCTGAGTGGACTGCACACGATGAACCGAATCCAAAGCGAGGAAAAACACAACAGTGGCAAGGTTATGGCATCTGTATTCTGGGATGCGCAAGGTATAATATTCATTTATTACCTCCAAAAGGGACAGACCATCAACAGCGATTATGATATAGCGTTATTGGATCGTTTAAAGGATGAAATCTTTAAAAAACGGCCCCATTCGAAAAAAAAATGGTACTGTTTCATCAAGACAATGCGCAGTGTCACAAATCAATGAAAACAATGGCAAAATTCCATGAATTGGGTTTCGAATTGCTTCTGCATCCACCGTATTCGCCAGATCTGGCCCCAAGCGACATTTTCCTATTCTCAGACCCCAAAAGAAAGCTCGCTGGAAAGAAATTTGACACCAATGAGGAAGTAATCGCCGAAACTGAGGCCTATTTTGAAGCGAAAGACAAATCGTGCAACAAAAATGATATCGAAAAGTTGGAAGATCGCTATTATCGCTGTATCGCCCTCGAAGGCAACTATGTTGAATAATAAAATCGAATTTCGCCAAAAAAAAAAAGTGTTTTACTATGGTAAACCAGGGACTCAATTGGCTTGTTATTAGTTTGCACTCCTTTTACAATTACAGCATAGGAAAAGCCTACATCTAGAATGTGTGAATAAGAAGAAGAAGAACTGTCATTTATGACAACTGACAGTTCATCTGACATTTCATGTAAAGGGTCACACACACGTCCATTCAAAAAGAATGAAACTGGGGCCCGTATAAGTTTTAAAACCCATATTATCCAATCGAACTGTACCGGTCTCGGAAATGATTTGCGAGTCCTGTAATCTGTATATATCGAATTTATGTACGGCCATTTTCTGACCGCAAGTGTTGCATTTAACTAAGTTTATCGAGCGTCGCGAAGAAATGTTCCATTTTATTGTCGGATTCATGATCGATTTCAATTATGAAACGGTAGTAATTGAAGTCGAGCGATCGTAAATCGATTTTACGGTATCGGAAAAGTTTCGATAAGAGAGAGAACAATTCAGCTTTCAGGAAATCTGATGGATTTTATGGCGAAATGGAACAAATGCGTAGGAAGGCTTCTAGGCAATTTCAATAATTTACTACGTATGGATTTCCTATTTGATTTATTGACGTAAATTCTACAAAGATTGAAGTAATGCGCTTATTTTTTTACTGATGTTGATTCCGAATTCTTTTTAGATCAGGAATTGAAGAGAAAGATTCGAGAGAGGCTTCTAGATTCAAGAATTTTGTTTTTGTAGAAAACTACCTATATTTAAACCTTATTTCGTGCTTTTGTTAGAGGTATACCTCCCTAAACGGGATTTGAATGGATATAGAGAAGTGGAGTGGTCCAAGTATACTTCCTTGGGGTACACCAGCATTTATGGAATCAGGAAGTATGATCATGTTTCACATAAGCTGGAAAAGCTGAGTTGACTTCCGATGAGGATTAGTTCTCATCTTGAAGAGAAGCCCACCTATCTCTAGTCTCTAGTCTCTACAATATCACTATACAGAACTGACGTTCATTATATCAACATTCGTCGTTCATTCGAGAGAACTTTCAGTTACAATATCAACAGGCTTTACAATGGTGTTCCCTATGAGTTTAAACATATATGTAGATCAAAATAGGTTCAAGAAAAAGATCTGAGCTAATCTCCTCGATTTGTCATCAGTATAATTTCTTGTGTATCTGTTCAAATTATGTTTGCTCACATTAATAAATTTTATTTCTTTTAATTCCTTTGTACTTTTATTTAAATTTTTTTTATTGAGTTATGTTCAAATGTAACTTCTGTAGACTACAAGGGTTAAGTGGTAGACCACCTTTGGGTGAACTTCCTTTGAGATTTTTGATGAAATGAAGACATTTTTTATTATTATTTTTTATAGCTCTTCAAGGTATATTCAAGATTCGATGTAAATTATTTTAAAGAGTCTTTCCATTTCCCATTTCAAGTTGCATCATTCGTATTAGAAAACATATTAGATTTCTACATCATATCTTGAATAAACCTGGATGAAAAGAGCTTTAAACATGCTGAGGTACCACAAGGAAGAGTACTTGGACCACTCCTCTTCTGCATACCCATTCAATTACCCCACAACGGGATATGCCACTGAGTACTGACAAAAGCACAATTTAAGGTTTTGGTCATAAAGATACAGGCAATATTGTACGAAAAAAATTTCCTGTACCATTTAAAGACTAGTTATTCAGTGATTTCGACAAACCAATTCTCATAACTCAAGAAGAATTAAGTTGTCACAGCGAAGGTGACTTGTAACACCGAAGTAACTTAATGGTTATTAAAACTACTCGAATCCTGTTTCAGGAAGCGAAACTGTTAAAAACATTGAGATTCCTGGTGACCATAAATGGTCAGTGCAGAAGTTATTAACACAAACGATTATTCTCACCTCGTAAGCAAATCAAAGATGAAGGATACCTACATATTGTTCTAGCGATCAGATATAGATATCGTCTCGAAGTAACTCGATAATCGAAAATGTAATTGATAGGAATGATGTTGCCCAAAATTGGAAAATATTGAGGTTGGATGGTACACTTGAATTTCCCAATAGTACATAGTTAGCGAGCTCCTAAAAGTAAAAAGAGCATATCAAACCCAAGATTTTGGCTGCGTATCTTAACCTCAAAATGTTTAAGATCACTTGTCGATCTATAAAAAACGTTTTTGTTTGGTGGGTCTGTGAGCAATATTTTAGAAGATATAACGATTTTTGTGTGATTTTTTCTGTTTTTTTTTTTTCAAAATTTCGAGTTCAAAATTTTCACTGTGAGATCTACGAATAATCGGTCAGCAGTGTTAGGATGATTCTTCATTCGTTCGTGGATTATCAACATAGAAACAGATGTTCGGAAAATAAAAACAAACTTTTCATTGCTATTACATCTACGTTTCGAATATTGCTACTAAAATCACGTGAATCTTCGATTAGAAAGTCATCGTTTTGAATCGCTGAAACTGTTAGTAACCGAAAATGGACCTGCAGTAGTTAATAACACAAACAATTTTCCACACCTCGTCAACAGTCACAAAACGAAGGATACCCACCATTCTAGCCGATCAAATGGTCTGTGGGAACCAACCAGAAAATTGATTGACATCTCTAAAGATAACAGCTATTGTGACTGCCGATCCAACCTGTTATACACATCTCTAGGTAATTAACATAAGGATAAGCCAGATTATTGTAATTAGGCACTGGTTACCGTCTAGTTCTTCTGCGAATTTTTTTTTCGAGAACGAGTTAATGATACTGACGAGGGAATAGATGATCCAAATTGTTCTGTATTTGGAGAGATGATCCAACACCTGATCCTTACTTTGCACGATCTACATGAAGGTCAGCAGACGTCATTTTGTAGTTTTATCAATTAATCTTATAAAGGGCGTTTTTTTTAGAGCTATAGAACTTTGAATTGCAATAAAACAAAGATGGATTATTCGATTGACATGAATTTCATTTATCCGCAAGATAATCTTGTGGCATTACATTTTAAATATGATTTCTGGCATATGACTGCCACGGCTGGCTCGGATGTAGTCCAATCTGGACGTCCAATTTTCGATGACTTTTTCCAACATTTGTGGCCGTATTTCGGCAATAACACGGCGAATGTTGTCTTCCAAATGGTCAAGGGTTTGTGGCTTATCCGCATAGACCAATGACTTTACATAGCCCCACGGAAAGTAGTCTAGCGGTGTTAAATCACAAGATCTTGGAGGCCAATTCACAGGTCCAAAACGTGAAATAAGGCGGTCACCAAACGTGTCTTTCAATAAATCGATTGTGGCACGAGCTGTGTAACATGTTGCGCCGTCTTGTTGGAACCACAGCTCCTGGACATCATGGTTGTTCAATTCAAGAATGAAAAAGTTAGTAATCATGGCTCTATACCGATCACCATTGACTGTAACGTTCTGGCCATCATCGTTTTTGAAGAAGTACGGACCAATGATTCCACCAGCCCATGAAGCGCACCAAACAGTCAGTTTTCTGGATGTAACGGTGTTTCGACATACACTTGAGGATTATCTTCACTCCAAATGGGGCAGTTCTGTTTGTTGTTCAACCAGAAGTGCGCTTCATCGCTAAACAAAATAAAATGGACGTAGTGCGCGATACGTATTCCGCACAGAACCATTATTTCCAAAATAAAATTGCACTATTTGCAAACGTTGTTCAGGCGTGAATCTATTCATGATGAATTGCCAAACGAAACTGAGAATAAATCACTTGACAGCTGTTAAATCGGTCGCCATCTTGAATAGTAATGCCAACTCAAAGTTATATACCTTAGTTGGATTTCTGTTCGTACGGTTAGCGATTTCTCGAAATTTTACAAAAAAAAAATTAAATTTAAACAGCTCCTTCTGGGTGTTGCAGTTTCATTGTCAGTCAGTATAAATTCATGAATCTTCAGAACATTGTTGCCTTCGTCATCGGAAATAATTTTGGTCAATGCTGGCATAGATTAAGAACTAGTCAGGTACCATCAATTTCTTCTGCAATTTTTTTTTAAAGGAACTAACTAATTATACTTCTTGCAAAGCAACAGATGATCCGAATTATTCTGTATTTGGAGAGATGATCCAACATCTGAACCTTCCCTTGCACGATCTGCGAAGGTCAGACGTGGTGTGGTACCTAAGGAAGAACGAAGAAAAAAAAGAGTCAGATAAAAGGTCTCGCTAGGCACGTCTGCTGTGTTATGACACAATGGAGATCGTTGAAGAAACCAATGGAAGAATCATGGTCGTTTCCGTCTTTTGTTGAGTCAAACTGAGATGAATAGGAGGTTTATTTTTGCGCGATGATGATTGGCAAGGTTATGGATTATGGGAAGAAGTGTGAATGAAATTGAAGGAAAAATTATGCGTTTGGGAGTTTCTGGTGTGGTTTTTGGTTGAACTGAGGACAGACAATTGGACGAGAATAGAATTGGTATGAGAAGAAATGCCAGAATACCAGGAGTTATTCAATTGGGAAGAACTAATTTCGTTTTTTTTAACACGACGAACGCAGTGGACACCCAAAAGAGGCTGTCACCGACGAAAAAATCAAAAAAGTTCACAAAATAATTTTGAATGACCGTAAAGTGAAGTTGATCGAGATAGCAGATATTGTGAAGATATCATCTGAACGTGTACTTCATATCATTCTCGAATATTTGTACATGAGAAAGCTGTGTGCAAAATGGGTGTCACGCGAACTCATAATCGATCAAGAGCAACAACGTGTTAATGATTCTGAACAGTGTTTGAAACTGTTTAAGTGTCGATATGTGACAATGGATGAACCATGGATCCATCATTTCATTCCTGAGTCCAATCGACAGTCGTCAGCTGAGTGGACTGCACACGATGAACCCAATCCAAAGCGAGGAAAACACAACAGTCAACTGGCAAGGTTATGGCATCAGTATTCTGGGATGCGCAAGGTATAATATTCATTGATTACCTCCAAAAGGGCCAGACCATCAACAGCGATTATTATATAAAGCGTTATTGGATCGTTTAAAGAATGAAAAACGGCCCCATTCGAAGAAAAAAGGTGCTGTTTCATCAAGACAATACAAGACAAAACAATATCACAAATCAATGAAAACAATGGCAAAATTGTAACAATTGGGCTTCGAATTGCTTGTGCATTCACCGTATTCGCTAGATCTGGCCCCCAGCGACTTTTTCCTGCTCTCAGACCTCAAAAGAATGCTCGCTGGAAAGAAATTTGGCGCCAATGAAGAAGTAATCGCCGAAACTGAGGCCTATTTTGAAGCGAAAGACAAATCGCACAAGAAAAATGGTATCGAAAAGTTGGAAGATCGCTATAATCTCTGTATCGCCCTCGAAAGCAACTATGTTGAATAATAAAATCTAATTTTGCCAAAGAAATTTGTTTTACTATGGTAGACCGGAAAATTTTGAATTGGCCTGTTACTTTCATAACGATATAGTAAAATTGTGGATTTGAAAATATATCACAATCCGACAACGTAATTTAACCATCTTAAGGACATTTAAAAATTGCGTATACTCCCTCTATCTTAGTTTTGTTACTTTTGATTGACGACAAATTCTTTTCAATGATAATAAATTCTACATAAGCCGTTTTACAACGATCTTCAAACTTTCAGTTTAATCGAATCGCTATTTTCTTGAGTTATTGGGAAAACAATTTTTACACAATGACTAAATTTTCAAATCGTGTAGGTACATCAATAATGAATAAACTTATCTTCAGATCAAAGACTTACTTGTTTTTATTCCAATCGAATCACCAAATCTAACATCACTTTCAGATACTCCAACATGTTGCACCACCAACTAACAAACTCATACTGAGCCGTTAAAATATTCATTTTAAGACCATAATTTCAACGGGATTCTTTCCGAGAAAAATGACTCCAGTTTCCCTGGAAAATTCCTCGAATAACCGAGTTTCATAAGAATTTCTCATCTCCCACAAAATCATTTCAATATAAAAATTGCGAGACAATTTTTTCCGAGCAGGACACATCGATTGGAATTCGAGATTGGTGGCCCGAGGGACCAGTAGATTCGTTGTTGTTATTGGATGTTAATGAGAAAAGAATGGCAAAATCAGACAAGCGGTGTTGTCCGAACTGTGTTGATTAATCGATGATAATAAGATTCGGTTAGAGAAGCTGTGACTCATTGCTGAACGAGTATAAATGGTAATTATGTGAATTTCGGACTCCTGCAGATCGTGGTGTGGTTCTTGTTTTATTATTTTGTATTTAAATGAACATTTGAAAGCGAAACAAGGAGGTATGCATCGGTTTGAGGAACATAGTTTCAGAAAACTTTGATCGACTGATCAACTCGTTGATCGTAATTTGAAATCTGCGGTGGATCTAAAAACTTTGGAGTTTCAGACAACTTTAATTGTTGGTGTAACGATTACATCGTTTTTCTACATTCATGCAAAAAGCAAAACTTTATTGAACTATATTTAGTGGAAAAAGGAGTTCTTTATTGCACTAGTGCAATAAAGTTTTTATTGCACTCATCGTCATTCTACTTCAACGTGCTGTCGCCAATTCTTCATTCACTTTCAACATGGGGGGTAAAAATAAAGTTTGAGTTAAATTGTTCGTAACGTATTAGTTCCTGTTTCAATGCAAATCAATATTAATAATAAAGTATTCAAGTTGCGCTTTTCATTTTCCTACACCTAGTGCCGCACCTCAATAAATCATTCTTTGCTTTTTGCATGAACGTAGAAAAAAATGTTGTATGCAACTCGTGCAATAAACATTCACTTTTTGCACTTGTTGCATAAATAACTATTCTGTGTTCGTTTCAAACTATTGTTTATATCAATAATAAAGGGTGATTTTTTAGAGCTATAGAACTTTAAATTGCAATAAAACAACGATGGATTATTCGATTGACATGAATTTTATTTATCCGCAAGATAATCTTGTGGCATTACATTTTAAATATGATTTCTGGCATATGACCGCCACGGTTGGCTCGGATGTAGTCCAATCTGGACATCCAATTTTCGATGACTTTTTCCAACATTTGTGGCCGTATATCGGCAATAACACGGCGAATGTTGTCTTCCAAATGGTCAAGGGTTTGTGACTTATCCGCATAGACCAATGACTTTACATAGCCCCACAGAAAGTAGTCTAGCGGTGTTAAATCACAAGATCTTGGAGGCCAATTCACAGGTCCAAAACGTGAAATTAGGCGGTCACCAAACGTGTCTTTCAATAAATCGATTGTGGCACGAGCTGTGTGACATGTTTTGTTGGAACCACAGCTCCTGGCCATCATGGTTGTTCAATTCAGGAATGAAAAAGTTAGTAATCATGGCTCTATACCGATCACCATTGACTGTAACGTTCTGGCCATCATCGTTTTTGAAGGAGTACGGACCAATGATTCCACCAGACCATAAAGCGCACCAAACAGTCAGTTTTTCTGGATGTAACGGTGTTTCGACATACACTTGAGGATTAGCTTCACTCCAAATGCGGCAGTTTTGTTTGTTGACGTAGCCATTCAACCAGAAGTGCGCTTCATCGCTAAACAAAATAAAATGGACGTAGTGCGCGATACGTATTCCGCACAGAACCATTATTTTCGAAATAAAATTGCACTATTTGCAAGCGTTGTTCAGGCGTGAGTCTATTCATAATGAATTGCCAAACCAAATTCTTTTTTCCATCTTTTTCAAATAACAAAAGTCTCACAACCTGCGTATTTTTCCCTTATCAGCTGATCAACCATCAACCATAGAGTTCTGTCACCATTTGATTCTGGAAAAAGGCTGTGCGTCCTTTGCTGCCATCTCGCGGACAAATGAGACCGTTTTTATCGGGTCAGATATTAGAATAGCGGTTCGGACCGACAACGGTATCTATCGTCTGTCCATTGTTTTCCGTTTCGCGGTAATTGTTGAAATTGCCGGAACGGTAAGACAACACGTCATTTGCTCGACGAGGATCCGGGAATTCCGGTATTCGGGGAGATTGTCGCAGAAAATGAAGACATAAAATCATCTTTATTGAGCTGTAAGCAAACGTGAGAACAGAAAAAAAAATAGACATTGACATCGGGTCAGTAGCTTTTACACACTGATTCGGTTATGTTAACTAATCTTTCAATTTGTTTGATTTATCTCATTTCTGAATGGCAATTAGTGTTTTGTATGAACGCCAATTTGCGAATTATTGTGATTTTGGACATACATTTTCTAAAATTATTATTGAACATTATTTATTATTATTACGTGTCTTGGCAACGTTGGTTTTTCATAAAACTAATAAATTTCAAAATGGTTATAATGGCAACACTTCAAACGATACAAGAATATGAGTGAGACAAAGAAATGCACACACATACAAGAGAATATTGATTTGGTAGCAGCATGTTCATGAGAAAATCCAACCTCATCTCTTCCACGTCCGTCTCAACAAATGAATATTCCTCAAACAACAACATGGAGAATTTTAAGGAAAGTTTTGGGTACTCTTGTATAGTGTAAGGGAGTCCTACAATTCCAACTCTCAAAGAGAATATCAGTAAATGGTACACAGGGATTGGCGCTGAGGTATTCAGACAGATATAATCAGAAGATGTCTGGAAAGTAACCTAGTAAGAAACTATGAGAAATGTAATATAGGAATACATTCCGACAGTCAGGCTGCAATAAAAGCACTGAACTCATATATCATCGATTCTAAGATGGTATAGGAATGTCGAAGGAAACTCAAAATAATGTGTTTTAATATGGCAGACCGGGGACTTTTCAATTGGCCTGTAAGTTTGGTAACAGCCCTCAGCCTTCGGCTTTGTAATGACTTTCATTACATAACACAAATGGACCAAATTCAGAGGTCAAATAGTTTAAAAATGAAGCAGTCTTAGATAAATGATAATTTAATTAGATAAGAGTTCATGGAACATAGTTATGAATTCTTGAATATATTAATTTCCTATGTGTTCATCATAATTGAGCAGTCAACTACGAAGAGCTGTAGCTTCAGGGCTTTCTTAACGAACTTTGACGCCAAGCTCCTGCATATTTTCTCAACTTGTTTCTACAATTACCTTACGAAACAAACATCACCAAATAAACATCGAAAAAAAAGTCTCATCAATCAAAACTACCCAAACTAGCGAATCTCTTCCTACCAAATCAAACAAAACTCACACTCAGCCTCTGCAACCGATAAAGTCGCCAGCCCAGCCATTAAATCTCACTTTTATCTAAAGATTAACGCCTATAGAATGCGACAAGGATGGCCAACACAACCATTTGTCATCCATCGTAGGTACACACACACATATGCTGTTGCATCACAACATCTATTTGCATGCATGATGAATGGCCAGATACCAGGATGTACAGTTAGATCGTCGAAAGAAGAAGAAGAAATGGTTGTTTATCGTTTTTTTGCTGCGTTTCGATGATTGCTGTTCGAGTTTTCGCATCTCGGCCGTTTCTAGATCGAGCTATATAACGGTTGTTGTGTTTCGGTTGTGTTTGGGATTGGGAGCGAAAGAATTGAGATGTAGATTCGATTCCGATTATGTAGTTGGTTGATACGGATTGTTTGCTGAAGATGTAGGGATAACGATTTGTTTTGCTTGTAGATGCAGAAGGAATCAGAGTGAGGAATAAAAGGAGTTTGTTTATTGAATTGATGGTTTCATTTTGATATTGAAAAAAATGAGGATATTTCAATTAATAATTCCATTGATGATGGAAAATTATATCAGCCAAATGGACGCCAAGGCTACGGTTGCATCACCATATCTTTTTCATGACACATTCGCACATACATATCTGTATGTCCTCGATAACTTCACTAATTCCATCGTTAAGGTCTTCAATCGATTGTGGAGCATTGGCATTGGCGCTGTCCTTATCTTCCACTTGGCCCCAAAGAAAAAAGTCCAAATGTGTTAAATTACAAGATCTCGAAGGCCAATTGAGATTACCTCTTAACACGACCAGGAAACTCTTCTTGCAAACGTGCTATTTTTCGTTGCTTGTGTGGAACATGGGGACGTCCTGTTCAGGGATTCATCAAGCCATGTAGCTTGACATTTTAACCAACTACTTGACTTGAAAATCAAGCTCGTAAAAAATTACATACTTGAGCTTGGCTTGACTTGATTTTAGATATTTATTGCTCAACTTGATATCAAGAGACTTGATATTACTTGAGCTTGATATGCACGCGTCGCACGGTATATATTTCTGCAATCTCGTGCTCGATTAGACTTAATAAGGGGATTCCTCGAGCGACTGAAGCGTTCGCCAGTGTGACTTTATTAGTAGTTTTCTCACATTTCTATGAAATCTATTGGTAGATTTTGGTAGTTTCAGAAATATCTTTCCAAATTTGGCCAAAATGACCAAGGATTTTTTATCAACGCCAGCATCTTCAGCTCCTGTTGAAAGACAATTTTCCAGAGATGCTCTTATTGTAACAAAAACCCGCAATTGGTTAGACGACAAATCTATAATCTATATCATGTTCTTAATTAGATCATGGATGAAAAATTATGAAATCAAACAAAGCCCAGAGGTTTCTCAATATTGAGAAACTTTATTTTTTTATTATTTGATATATTCGTTTTTTTATACAATTAATTTAATGAATAAAAGTGTTTCTTGCAAGGTTCCTTCTCATTTCATTATTTTCTTATTGATGTGACACTACACAATAAAACTGCTAAAATCAAGTACCTTGATATGTTTCAAGTACTTGATAAATAAATACTTCACTTGACTTGAGATTGAAAACTTACTACCTAACATGAGCTTGACTTGAAATCGAGTCAAGCTCAAGCCCAGTAGCTTTGTGGAATGCCTGATTCCCAAGATCAGTTATTCAGTCTCATCACTAACTTGTCCCAATAGCTCAAAGCTTCAGTATTGCTGACCGAAAAGTTACTTCACGACAACCCAAAAAAGGTTAATTTTTGCAAACTGTAACTGCAAAACTTTCACTATTTTTAAGTGAATTTCAATGCGTTTTTGAAGCATGTATCGTTCCATTTTCAGTAATAGCGTAATTTTTACTTGCCAAATGTTAAAAGATGATAGCTTCAGAAGTGATATTCAAAATGAAACCTCTCATTGCAACAATCTGTAGAATTGACAACGATTTTTTGGTTGTTAGGTTTCAAATTGAAAGTTGATCGGTCAGTCAAAGTTTTATAAAACTCACAGTCAGTTTTCAAGTTCAAGGAGAAATCGTACACAGACAAACTTCCAGCGTCTCATTAGCCTTCTGTCACAAGAAATAGCTATGAATATGACGACCCGGTTCATGATAATTTTCGCTAAGAATCTACAGCATTGCGTGAAAAACGCCATTTCGAGTTTTTTACTTTCGCGAGACGGTGAAAGCCGAAACCATAGAAAAGAACCGCTGTATCCGGACGTCGCCATTTAACCATAATGACGCTTAATAGAGAGTACTGTCAGTTGATGTTGGAACTCAGCTGATGGAGAGAAAATACTGCAAATTTTACACTATGGTTTATTATTCTGTCGTAAAATATCTCATATCATTAAAAGGAATTGTTAATGTAATGAATAAAGAAATAAGTTCTGGGTGGATTTGAACCCAGATCCTTAGCGGGAAAAATCGTGTCTAGGGATTCACGGCTTGGCTTGATTTTCAAGCTACTTTACTTGAGCTTGACTTGATTTCAAGTCAACTCAAGTCAAGTAGTAGTTTTTCAATCTGAAGTCAAGTCAAGTATTGATTTATCAAGTACTTGAATCGTATCAAGTTACATGATTTTTAGCAGTTTGATTGTGTAGTGTCACATCAATAAAAAAATGATGAAACGAGGAGAAACCTTGCAAAAACATTCTTAGAACCGAAGATATCAACTTTTTTGAAAAAGAAATATAGATTAAATCACTATAAATCATAACAAAATGAAAGAAATAAAAAATTGAATTTTCTTAATATTAAGAAACCTCCAGGCTTTGCTTGATTTCATAATTTTCCATCCAGGATCTAAGACACCTGAGGCATCTTATAGGTGTGTCGCCTAACCTATTGCGGGTTTTTGTATCTGTAAGAGCAGCTCTGGAAAATTTTCTTTCAACAGGAGCTGAAGATGCTGGTGTTGATAAAAAATCCTTGGCTCTTTTGGCCAAGTTTGAAAAGATATTCCTGAAACTACCAAAATCTACCAATAGATTTCATAGTAATGTTAGAAAACTACTAATAAAGTCAGGCTGGCGAATGCTTCAGTCTCTCGGCGCTTGAGTAATCCCCTTATTCAGTCTAAGCACGCACGAGATTCCAGAAATATATGCCGTGCAACGCGTGCATATCAAGCTCAAGTTATATCAAGAAGCTTAATATCAAGTCAAGCAATAAATATCTAAAATCAAGTCAAGCCAAACTCGAGTATGTAATTTTTCACGAGCTTGATTTTCAGGTCAAGTAGTTGGTTTAAATATCAAGCTACTTGGCTTAATGAATTTTCTTGGAATGATCCAACCCAGAAATATTCCGTCAGGGATTTTTTCTTGTTTTTCCTTCTCTTGTAGGTTCTGGGCCAATAAAAGGAGTTTTAACTCTTTTTCTGTGTAGTTTTTTCATTGCTGACTTAAAACTTCCTCTTCAGAAATAGTAAAATCCTATATTATTGTTATCAAATTACAGAAATGGTTGAGTTGCTTAGTTGTAGAATATGTGTTGGCATTATTGGCAAATCCTAGTATTGTGACAAACCTTCAAGCCTTGGGCGGCAATGCCCAACTATCATGAGCTTCAGGAGCACGTCCATCGGCATAATACATAACATATACGAGTAGCATGTTTCGTTTGGACACCGTGTATACTCCATCGACCATAGTCCGCAATTAACTGAAACCTGAACCTAATCAAATCAAGGAAGCCTTTCGAGTGAGCGCGCCCGATGAAAAATTCAAATTGCGGAATGGAATTGTTAACACCGCCAATTTCAATCTAATTTCGACACAGAACACGTATCTCTCTCTGCCTCTCTATGTCCATGCTAATTCCAACAAGCAGTCATTACAATCTAGCCGGCGCGAAACATCGATAATTATGATTACCATTTCATCACAAATTAATAATTACAGATACGCTAATTCACCTATCGTTACTTTCATTATAGGTTATAAGGTGATCAATCATTATTTCGACGATGCGACCGGCTTGGTATGGTTTGCCTGAAGAAGCTTTGCGTGTACGGGTAGCCTTAGGAGTCAAGGATTCGTATCATACGTTTGTTTCCACCACGTGGTCCTGTTTCGTGGCATTCTTGGGATGGTAGAGTGTTGACGAAACGGCTGGTTTGGTTCTAACACCTCTTCGTAAGCCTACGCACAACTAGACGTTCGTTTGGAGACTTCTGGTCAGAAGGTCACTAGATTACTGAATTCTTCTACTTATGGTTCTATCTATATCGCAATTTGGAGAAGAGTGTTTCTTAAAGATGCTTGCTCGTGAAATTCTAGACTATTTTGTCCTTAGATCCCCTCAGATTGGACAAACTCCTTTCCTTGGCATATAATCATTCTGTAGTATAGGTAAATGTCCCTACAAGAAACAATTTCAGGAGGAGAAAGAAACTGGAAGAGAATCACTGGCGGAATCTCTCTGGATTGGATCATTTCAAAAAGTTCCTTTGAGACTCTGATACTGCAAGATCTCAGAAGTATCTGGATCTAAGCAAGAATTTGCTTCACCTCCCCATTGAATTCCTTAGGATGTATTTCACCTTCAGGAATCATCTCATGAGAGTGAGTTCAGTAGCAAACAAAGAGTACAGATTCTATAGAGGGAGGAAGAAACTCTAGATCACCTAGTAACGGAATGCCTTGTCATCGCTAGTCAACGCAAAAAATACTTCGAACAAGAGACTTGTAGAAGTTAAGAAGGAACCTTCTTGAGGCCATCCCAGATACTGGAGTTCATTAGAAGTCCGAGAAGAGCTCTGATGGGGTCACAAGACCATAAGGTTACGATGGAATGAAATCCCCTTTTAAATTCAAAATCTTCATCCTATAAAATTTGATTCTTCTCGAAAATTCAACTCTATTTGCAACATAGTCACCTTTAGGATTAATTCAACAATCCTCTAACTTTTCAATACCTTTTTCTGCGGATAGATTAGTCTTTTCTTTCGAAATAGTCCTCAACCTCGGTAATCACTTTTTAGTTAGAGCCCAATTTATTCCTATGGAGTACCTCTGAATTGTTATTGTCGATGGAACAGAGTCTGAATAGCCTTATCAAGCAATTCTTTGCTTGCACAGTATTTTTACCAACAAAAAAACAGTGTCTTATCAATACATAAAACTCGTTTTTAACCATTTTTGAAGCAGATATAGCGCCACTCAACCTTCAATATCTCGACCCAGACAAAACACTGTTCCAAAAAATTGAGAAGCATCTTTTGAAGCTTGGTGAAGGTGGTATATATTCATTTGTCTATAAATATAATTTCAATAACGACTCAAGAAACTATATCAGCCGATTATTGAAATACAATTTCATTTATGATAATTGCAAACAACAATCATTCGATTTTTAATGAAATACCCATAATAAATGATGCAATATGCGATGATGCATTTCATGTATGGGTTGTTTGTGGCTGAATAATTGGTAAATTATCAATTTCTACGGCTATTAAAAAGAATGAATATTTGTCGAGTCTATGAAAAGATATGAGACTTATATTTGATATGTCAATTTGCGAAGAAAAGTGAATTGTGATATATGGAGAATACTCAAAATTTGTAACGAATCAAACAAGAAAGCAATCCTTTCTATTTGAATTAAAATTAGATTTTATCTCAGCGATCTGAACACCGATAAAGTTAGCATTCAATTATGAACTGTACCACACAGAACTATGTTTACTTCAGTTTAAGATATCATTTTTAAGAAAAATCTGATGTAATTAGGTCCACTAGTGAATAATCTGTAATGAGACTCTTTTCAAATGGTGGATAGATTTGTATCGAGAAATTACACACGATATTTTTGATGGCCTTTGAAAAACATAGTATGTATTAACAAAAAAGCAAATGTATGAACCTCTTAGTGCAATCTAACTGCAAAAACTTAATAAAACCATAATTTTGGACAAATCAGTACCTAAAAAACAACTAGCTTGAATTTTCATTGGTTGATTTGTTTCGAACAGTTAACATCGATTTGATTCTTTTCTGATTCAAGTAACCCTTACATATTCTCGTTAAAAAAATTTACTTGTTCAATATCAACACTGAAGGACTGTTTGTTTCAAGATTCAAAGAAATATCCAGCTTTATGTCAACATAATAGGATTATGCATCTTATATTTTAGTGACGACAAAAGAATCAACGATGCCTACAATGAAGGCAATTAAATATTCAAAAAACAGCTAATAAATACAGGGTGTTCCTAAATAGGTGATACAAAGTAAAATGAAAGATTCCTTGGACAATTTAAAGAATAGAAAGTCCTATAATCATGATCCCGCAAACTCTTTGTTTTCGAGATACAGGGTGTTTCTTGTAGTCCTACTTTTTTGTGATGATTGTACCAGTTTATTGAATCTTTATTAATCTCCGCTACAGATTGGATAAATAACTACCAAAACTCATAATTAATTTATTCATCAAAGCTTACTAAATGGATCTTTATATAAGTTTGGATTTTCCTCAGGATTACTACAGAATTGTTTGATTTTCATCCTCGAAATTGGTATCAGATACGACAAACCTACAAGAAAGCAAAAAGTGTAGTGCTGGACCGAAGTTTCTTCATATATTTTTCTAAACTACTAGTGGTCCATCAAAAACAAGTTGTGGGGAAGAGATGCGGGCACTGTTCTAGAAAAAAATATTTCCCTGTAGATTTGAATTCGAAATAAGCATATCACATGATGGAATCTTCAAATTGGAATATCTTTACCAAATTTAAGTTGAAAATATTGTGAAGGAAAAGTGCTATGATAAAAAAATCAAACTTCAACACTGTGTATCTCGAAAACAAAGCGTTTGAGGGCCCATATGACTTGTTTCCTCAATATCATCCTAAGAATTTTCGTTTGTACCTCTAATTTAAGAACACCCTGTATATTTAGGAACAACCTGTGTTTCCTAACACTGATTTGTCGGTTCGAAAGAGTCAACATGGATTTAATCGTTTTCCAATTTTATTCACCCTTAAACAATTAATTGCTTCAATATAAACACTAAAGAAAATAATTGTTTCAAACTTCGAAGCTATCCTCAACATAACATCTCTAAGATCAAAATAAACTTATCGAAAAGCCTTTCGTACCCAAAAAACCACAAAATCCCGCAACCCCTACACACCTAATACCTCAACACGTCCACCCCTCTCGAATTTCCCGACCCCTCTTCATTCTCCCTAGGATTTTCCACCTCGACCATCACCCTACACCGGAAAACTCACCTAATAACAGCAAACACGCTCCAATTAAACACAATAAGGACACCAGGTGATGTGCAATCCAGGTGCGCGCGAACCACCGCGAGAGTGCGCCCCGTGCTACGCTACACCGACACTGCTGCGTGCTCTTGGTCTTGGCCGCTTCGGCTGCGCGAACGGTCTGAGGTCTGAGAGTCGGCGAAGAGACGGAGAGAGAAGTGTGCCCCCCTTTCTGGCCAGGTAGAGGTCACTCACTCGGTCACAACTGCGGACCGTGACCTTACTATTTGGCTAATTACCCCAGTTATGGAACTTGGCTGGCCATTGTTGAGGTTCGGGAGTATAGTCCAGTCTATTATGTGTTTTTTCACAGGACAGTTTTGGAGTACTTGGTTTTGATTCAGTTTTTGGGGTCGAGCGTATTGAGATGATGTAATTCTGTACGTTTTATTGAATTAAAAATAGCTAGGTTCTGACAGAAAAGATTCTAATCACATCAATTGATTTGACAGACTTTTAATCGATTAGTTTTTGTTTCAAAATTTGCTATATGTGATAAACAATATCTAACACTTGAGAACATCTTCAACACTTTCCCTTGTTAGAATAGTTTATATAACAGACAAAACAAAAATTAAGAAAGTCCCATCCTTGAACACATTATTAACAATCTTGTTCGGGGCAAAGGCTTAGTAAGAACAACAGCAACTTGTTCTTGAGAACTTATGAAAAAATGTTTTAAGTCAATATGCTTTGTTCTGTGATTTTGAGCTGATCTTACTGCTGCAGAGATATCTATTTGCAGTACAGGAATGTGATCTATAGTTTGATAGTAGCTGAAAATAGTCAATTCAACCATATCACTTCTTTCGTGGCTTCATTTGCAGCAACAAGTTCCGCTTCCGTAGTTGAAGTAGCAATAATACTCAGTCTTTGACTAGACCAGGATATTATTCCACCAGTAAAATTAATCACAACTCCTGAAGTGGATCTGCCAGCTTTTGTGCATCCACTAAAGTCAGCATCACTATAGCATTCCAATTCTTTAGCTGACATTTCAATGAATTTCCCTGATTTGAGGATCTCCGAATCTGTTTCTATTGGAGTCGAAACAGGTCTGCAATTAGAGAAATTAAACCTCTTCAATTTTTTTTTTTGCTTATGCTTGCTGACTTATTCTTATGACTCCCTCTGGATCAGTTGTGATTTCTATAGGTTGTTTTTTTTCGAGGTATATAACTTTAAGTTGGCATTACTGTTCAAGATAGCGACCGATTTAACAGCTGTCCAGTGATTTATTCTCAGTTTGGTTTGGCAATTCATCATGAGTAGACTCACGCCTGAACAACGCTTGCAAAGAGTGCAATTTCATTTCGAAAATAATGGTTCTGTGCGGAATACGTATCGCGCACTACGTCCATTTTATTTTGTTTAGCGATGAAGCGCACTTCTGGTTGAATGGCTGCGTCAACAAACAAAACTGCCGCATTTGGAGTGGAGCTAATCCTCAAATGTATGTCGAAACACCGTTACATCCAGAAAAACTGAATGTTTGGTGCGCTTTACGGGCTGGTGGAATCATTGGTCCGTACTTCTTCAAAAATGATGATGGCCAGAACGTTACAGTCAATGGTGATCGGTATAGAGCCATGATTACTAACTTTTTCATTTCTGAATTGAACAACCATGATATCCAGGAGCTGTGGTTCCAACAATACGGCGCAACATGTCACACAGCTCGTGCCACAATCGATTTATTGAAAGACACGTTTGGTGACCGCCTAATTTTAGGTTTTGGACCTGTGAATTGGCCTCCAAGATCTTGTGATTTAACACCGCTAGACTACTTTCTGTGGGGGCTATGTAAAGTCATTGGTCTATATGCGGATAAGCCACAAACCCTTGACCATTTGGAAGACAACATTCGCCGTGTTGTTGCCGATATACGGCCACAAATGTTGGAAAAAATCATCGAAAACTGGACGTCCAGATTGGACTACATCCTAGCCAGCCGTGGCGGTCATATGCCAGAAATCATATTTAAAATGTAATGCTACAAGATTATCTCGAGGATAAATACAATTCATGTCAATCGAATAATCCATTGTTGTTTTATTGCAATTAAAAGTTCTATAGCTCTAAAAAAAACACCCATTATAAAGCGTTATACGTTTTGTGGTTTCGAAAGTTAAGTCAAAAATACTGATGAACTGAAAATGGGTACAGGGTGTCCCAAATTGAAATTGCAGATTTTTCTCAAACTTTTATAGTTCTCGAGATGCATTCAGTGAGCATCGAATTTGGCAGACCCGGTATACAGGCATGTGAAAATAAGAAACAACAAAGAAAGGAATTAATTGAAAACACATATTTGGATGTGTGTGAAATGTTATAGGAAACAAGCAATATAAAAATATATAAAAAACACGAACTCACTTACTTATCATCGGTGGGTTAAAGCATGCTATCTTCTATACGTTCATCTTCCACAAATCATCTGCCTCCTTACCAAATATATCATCCACTATGTACTTCAGTTGAGTACATCTTGCCAAGCGTTTTGTTGTTCCCCTCTCTGTTTTGAAACTGCCCAAAAGATGGCTTCTGATATGGTCTTTCCGGATTTCGGGTATTCAAAGTCTCCTGGATGCCTTTGAAAGTCTGTTATGTATAGCCAGCTGTGAAAATGTCTGCTGCGGCGTATGGAACCATCAGTAGATGGAGGTAAACCCACATCCTGCCAAACCCTGAAAGAAAATAGATGGTTTGCGGTTCAAAAAATAAATGTAAATAGGGATTCATGGCTTGACTTGGTATTCAAGCAACTTGGCTTAATATTCAAGCTACTTGACTTGGGCTTGAAATCAACTCAAGTAATGGTTTTCCAATGTCAAGTGAAATACTTAATAAATAAAGACTTGACTTGACATTGAACACCTACTTCTTGACTTGAACTTTGAGTTGATTTCAAGAGAAGCTCAAGTGAAGTAGCTTCAATATGTAGCCAAGTAGCTCGAATATCAAGTCGAACCTTGAATACCTTAACGTAAATAAAACATTTTCATTTGGAATATCGATCAAATATTAATTTAACGCTTCGGCCATCGGATGACAGTTCTGTTTGACGTATGTTATTGAAACAGAGCTGTTAAATCAGGGCTACGACATGGATAACCCAGTACTTTGATATCTACCTTCAGGAACTGCAGGGTGGGACAGAGTATATGGAAGATGGTGAAAATATATTATAGTGACTCTTTGCTTGACCTCTTTGATTGAGACCTTTGTCCAGTTCGGTAGAACCAGAACCCTGTTCCATGAAACATCCTTGTTCATTGAAATTCTTGAGCTCCAGGGCTACTAAAATCCTCACCAATATTGAACAAAATATATATCTTCCCTAAATGACCTTCTCCGGTCAATCGACAAAAATAGGAAAAACGATATCCTTCGCAGGATGTAGATCCGTCATTGTTCAATTTCCTTTTCGACACCAGAACACGTGTGACAATCGTATAACCCCCAAATTGATATTAACCGCATGCAAAGGCAATAAAATTATCATCACAATGAGCGGGTCTGGCAATACATCAAAATAATCAGGTAGGTACGTGTGGGCGTTGCTTTATTTGCCGTCCTCGCCGGGAACAAATATCTTCTTGGTGCTAGGCCTGTTGTCCTCCGATTGACTCGAAGGTTCAGAATAATTTGCATTTTCCGCATATGGAAAAGTCTTGTCGTTTGTATTTTTGTGGCTAAATTGAAACGCGAGGTTTTCTTAATTGCTCTGTTTGAGGTGTGTGGTCTCCTTGGAGTCCTTTACAAGGATTTGTTTCTAATGTGTTCGTTTGAATTTGCTTCGATACTTGTTTTGAATTAGCAGTTATCCAAAATAGTATTTTATCACACAAAAAGTAGATTTTTACTGTTTTTTCCCAAATTTCGAGATCAAATTTCCTTCAAACTAAGAGGTTTACAAAAAATTGGTGAGCAGTGTCAGAATTGACCACACCTAATCAGCCGAATTTCGAGAAAACCCGAAAATTTTTTGGAGAAAAATTTTTGCAGAATTCAGAAAACTAAAAGGTCTTCCATGGGAATATTGTACCTTTTTATTGATTGATTTGATTATGTAGACTACGAAATGCATACAGTTGGGCGATTAGTCCATTATTTCCTGAAATATGGATAGTAATCTGAAATTAAAAAAAAAAAATTGATAATTTTCTTGAGGCTGCCACATCTTCTGGTCATGAGTTACGCACTCAAAACCTCACTATGTTTTAGATCACAACTCAATCTCTGAAAAACGTTGTCATTTGTGAGATCTGCGAGCAATATTTCAGAAGATATAACGATTTTTGTATAGAGATTCAATTTTTACTGTTTTTTTTCCCAAGTTTCGTATTAATAGCGTTGTCGAAATCATAGGAAATGTGAGCAGAATATCGAAAAAATGAGGAAAGTCCAGATGTGAAGTCTAGAGCTTCGTTCATTCGCCCTTGTGAACCACATTTAGGTACCTGAATGCATTTCTGTGATCTCCATAAGCGCTCAAAAGCTTCTTACTCTTCTCATTCATTTGAAATCCTCCCAAACTTTCAGGGTGTGCTTTAAAAGCACACTTTTTCACTAAAATTTTGAATGGGAGCAAAGCAGGGCTGAACGGGGTTATCAACCGGATGGATGACCGCTACTAAAGCATCACTCCGACGGCTAGAAATTTTTAGGATGAATTTCAGGTGGGAACATGATTTAAAGAAGCTCTCTCTAAATTTTCCTAACTACCTGTTCTTGTGTTAAGCTCATACGAAGCCAGACTCCATATAAAGGAGGCACAAAAACAGCAGAGCGGTCTGAGACAAAACGACAGGAGCAATTAATCAAAACGTCAAGGTGATTCGTACCGAATTTTTTCGTGTGTGTCGTTCAGATGGCGGCCGTAGCCCAAAAATGGTGATCGAACATTTGCATCTTAATACCACGAATTATAGAGAAAGGTCGTGAGAGGCGAGGGTGTGGAATTGGTACAGATGGAAGATAATTAAGACTGTACCGGCAATTTTTTTTCGAGTGTATCGAAATCGCGAGTCGAATCGTTTGAGAAGACGGGGACAGAGTTGGAGTCGAAAATTTGCCAATATGAATACTGGATGTTCCTGAATTGGAGGTACAAATGAAAATGGCAGATTCCTCGGGTAATTTTAAGAAAAAAATGTCCTCTAAACATGGGCCCGCAAACGCTTTATTTTCTAGATACAAGGTGTTGAAGTTTTTTCTCATAGCACCTTCCTTTCACGAGGATTTGACTAAAATGTTCCAACTCAAAGTTCTCAAAATGTGAATTGCTAATTTTGAATACAAATTTACAGAGTGATATTTTTCTGGAGCAGTGCCCGCTTCTTTTCTCTAGAAATTTTTTTTTGGTGGACAACTCGTAGTTTAGAAAAATGTTAAAAGAAACTTTGGTCCTGTACTACTACATGTTTTGGTTTCTTGTACATATGCGTACAACTTTGCTTCAGCCGTTTTTTTTTAGAAATTCAAGGCTTTACTGTAAAGAACTGGTTATATATTTATGATTCAAAGTATTGTCCATCGCTGGTCACTACTTTCTCTCATCTTTCGGGCAGCGTACGAATCCTGCGTTGAGAAAACTGGTCATCTTTTGAAGTAGAGCTGTTCCCGATCAAATAATGAGCATGACCTTAGAACCGTGAATGTTCGGTTTGGTCGTCGACGTGAAAGCATGGCCGGGATATCCCCACGATTTTCTGCGCTTGGGATTATCGTGATACACCCATTTTTTGTCTCCAGTCACAATGCGATGCAGAAATCCCTTCCGTCTTTGGCTTGCAAGCAGCTGTTCACAAGCAAACAAACGCCGTTCAACATCTCTCAGCTTCAACTCGTACGGCACCCAATTTCCTTGTTTCTGAATCATTTCCATGACTTTCAGGAGTTTTGAAATTGCTTGTTGCGTTACTCCCAATAATCCTGTCAATTCTTGTTGCGTTTGACACGAGTCTCGATCAAGTAAAGTCTCCAATTCTGCATCTTCGAAAACCTTCTCTCTTCCATCACTCTCGACACTCACTAATAGCGGCCTCACCACAGGTATATCAAAGCATTCGATGATCCTCAGTCGCAGATTTCTTCATATTAAAGCAGAAAATCGAAACCTCCCGCAAATGACGAGAATTTGACTCGTAAGCTGACATGTTTAATCGAGAATTACTTCATGATTCAGACACAAATCGACTAATATTTCGATGGCGTTATGTTTACAAATACCTAAGCTTATTGTATGACATCTTCGATCTATTTATTTCGACTACCACTTACCGCTACAGCTATCTATTGCAAAACGGCAGAAGCAAAGTCGTACACGTATTAGTTTTGTCAGATCTGCTACCGATATCGAGAAAAAAATTAAGAATTCCCAATTATACCTTTGTTTTAAGAACACCCTAGTTAGGGTTTCCGAATAAGAGGTTACATTTTGAATAGCCTCCTATCTGGGCAGCTATCAATTCAACAACTCACTGAAATTGTTAAAATTCCATACTTTTCTCTTCAACTTTTGCTTTAACTTCGAGAAAATTTGTTGTAAAATAAAAGTTAAGTTGAGGGAAATGCTAAAACAGAAGTTGAAGCAAATTCTCAAGCAGAATTAAAACAACTGCTTCAACAAGAGTTAAAGCAAATGCTTTAGAAAAACTAAGAATATATGCAGCAGCAAAACTAAAAGAAAAATGCTTTAGCATAAGTAAAAATATAGCTAGAGGCAAATGCTCAGTAAAAGGTGAAGCAAATTCTTTTAGCAAACGTGAAAGCAAATGCTTCAGCAAAAGTAAAATCAAATGATTTGCAAAAACAAAATCAAATGCTTTAGCATAAGTAGAAGCAAATACATTAACATAACTTGAAGCTAATGCTTCAGTAAAAGATGAAGCAAATTGTTTAGCAAAACTAGGAGCAAATGCTTCACCCAATGCTTTAGCAAACGTTTACGCATATGCTAAAGCAAAAGTTAAAGCAAATGCTTTAGCCAAATTAAAAGCAAATGCTAAAAACAAAGTTGAGGCGAATGCTTTCACATTTTCCAATTGGACTCCAAGATCTTTTAATTTAACACCTTAAGAATTTTTTCTTTGAAGCTACGTGAATAAAAAAGGTCTATGTCAATCTTCAATGATCCACAATGGAATTCGTGGAGGACATACAGCTGCAAATGTGCGTATCGAAAATTTCATGAAAAGAATATAGTGTTGTAACCGTCGTTTTGGCTTCCATCGTTGGTGGCATACCTTCCTCTTTTGAATTAATTTAACATCCTCTCAAATTATAAGTAGGTAATAATTTTTTTCAATATCAAAATGAAACCTCTCATTGGAAAACCCTTTAGATTAACCATATCCAAGGCGTGTTTTTAATTTTGTCGAAGAAGAATCAGCCATCCCAAAACCTCATCAGCCCATGGTGTGAACTCACCCACTGCAAAAAAGAAAAGAATAACTCACCTAAGATAAGCCATCGTGAGAAATGTCTAGCTCCTCTCGTCGAAGATAAAATAATGGTGCTGGCCATAAAATCGAAGGTCGTTCTGACTCCGATAATTTCGCCAATATGCAAACGTGGCCTCCTTATACGGATTCCACATTTTTACGCATTTTTCCTTCGTCTTTTATTTGCCCTGTAGACATTTTAATAACACGGTTTGGCTCTGATCGCATACAACGGAGCGCCTGCTACAGCCGATATGATAAATCTCTTATCTGCATTGTCCTTTTTCTCGACAAACGGATTGGCCAGTGGCGCAGGCAATTCTTACACCAGGAAATATCAGTTGAAGGTGAGATAGAACGAAGCACCATCATGCTATATGATTCCATAACAGCAATTCGTGAAATTTTTGAGCTAAAATTGATTTCTAGTTGAGTGGCCACCTCGCAACCCAGATTTACTTCTGATTGATTTTTTCTTTGCGTCTACCTTAAATGTAAAGTACACATCATCAACGCACATCTCATACTTCAATGAAGTCTAATAATCGAGAAAATCAAATTTACACAAGCAACAAATGACGCAATTTAGTTTCAGTAAGCATTTAAATCATAAAAGTACATGGGCATCTCACACCTTCATATTTTATTTGAGGGCACGATATCTGAGTGAATGGAGTATAACGGGCCAATTGAAAAGTCCCCTGTCTACCATAGTAAAAACACATATTTTTGGCAAAATCCGATTTTATTATTCAACATAGTTGCCTTCGAGGGCGATACAGCGATTATAGCGATCTTCCAACTTTTCGATACCATTTTTGTAGTACGATTTGTCTTTCGTTTCAAAATAGGCTTCAATTTCGGCGATTACTTCTTTATTGGCACTAAATTTCTTTCCAGCGAGCATTCTTTTGAGGTCTGAGAACTGGAAAAAGTCGCTGGGTGCCAGATCTGGCTAATACGGTGGATGCAGAAGAAATTCGAAGCACAATTCATGAAATTTTGCCATTGTTTTCATTGATTTGTGACACGGCGCATTGTATTGATGAAACAACACCTTTTTTTCTTAAAATGGGGCCTTTTTTCAACGATTTCACCTTTTAAACGATGCAATAAGGCTGTATAATAATCGCTGTCCATGTACTGACCCTTTTGGAGGTAATCAATTAATATTATACCTTGCGCATCCCAGAATACTGATGCTATAAACTTGCAAAGCTGACTGTTGTAGTTTTACTCGCTTTGGAATCGGTTCATCGTGTGCAATCAACTCAGCTGACTGTCGATTGGACTCCGGAGTGAAATGATGGAGCCATGTTTCATCCATTGTCACATATCAGAATCATTAACACGTTGTTGCTTTTGATTGATTGTGAGCTAACGCAGCACCAAAATTGCACTTTAGACTTGTTGCCTTATACTCCATCGGTACACACAAATTTTGAGCAAAATCTAGCCACTATTGATTTTTTTAGAAAAAATAGTAGTGAAAGAAAATCGTATCATAAGTGTCACTGATGTGGCAGAATTCGAACATTCACCTACTATCAGAGACAGAGAACTGTTGTTTATTATAATATATGAGATGTGATTTATGATGAAATCATTGTTGTCTGTTATTTTGGTGACAATTTTGTGTATTTTTGTTTTTACATCAGTTTGCCAGGTCGTTTACAGGGAAAATATTAAGAACCGCTGGCCAATTCGGATATCATATTGCATTTAAATTTATCGAATCACCCTGTATATCCACTCGTCAGTTTATTCAACTTCGCTTTCTCCAGGCAAAGATACTGACCGCCACAGCAAGAGAGATAGACTGTGGGCTGGTAAATTAGCCCAAGGTCAAACCTCGCTGCTGGAAGGGCAACAATCTTGAGCCCACGCTGATAGATTGTCTCCATCCAGAGATGAAAATCGCAGATTAAAAAATATACTTTCTATCTGTCTCTATTCTGTGGTGGAAATTTCCACTGATATGGGTGTCTGTACAAGTTGTGAGAGATTTCGTGATTGAGTACATCATTAAAAAGAATATTTTTGAAGAATTGCATACAACTTCAATCAATTAAAAGCAGTTTCCCTGTAATAACGCTGAAGATTTCTTTACCATCTCCAAGAAATGACATCTATACTATTACGGTTGAATATCAATTAAATATTACAGAAGGCTGTATTTGTTCTACATTACCAACAGGTACTTTAGGTAATTGCTAAATAGATAGCGCTCGTCAAATCATTACAGAAATCTGTATTTCCCGATGAAAGAAAACTGTCATTCTCTTAAGATTTCTTTATTATCGCCGAGTACTTTCAGCAGTTCCACAACAGATGGCATATGATAGATAAACGCAGATTCCTAGCATCACCTTCATCGATCTGCTGCTAGATGGCCGCAGCCCCGCACGTCAGTATTTCAAAATAGCTTGGCGGCTAGATTGAAAACATCGTTCCTACAAATTTTCAGTCGCATAAGCACTCGAACCTTGTAAAGAACGCAAGATCCACAAATTCAAAATGTGCGCGCCTCACAAATGAACACCGAACGAAGTTGCTAAACGCATAAAGTTCCTACGACGATAAAATCGGCAATAAAGTCTATAATGAATTCCAAATAGCCGTACGAACACGGTGTCCGTAAAAAAATTCGCACTTCACGTCGACGCGCTGAAAGTAGGATTTGGTTTTAGACGTGCGTGTTTTTCTGTTGTGATATTTTCGTAAACGAAAAAAAATGTGTCAGTGCAATTTACTTGTGTTTGGTGTTGTCCTGTTGACTTGTTGTGTTTTGGGAGTGACTTGTTTTAATATCGAGAGTTTTCACTATGCGGTGTATGGATCACCAGATAGGCACAAGTCGATGTTTGGATTCACTGTGGGTTTGCACAAGGAGAGGAACACAGGATGGTAATTTTTTTTTTTTTTAATTACATCGAAAATTCAATAACTCCAAAACTATTGATAGTATTGTACCGAATCAACTGTGCAAAATGTAATAGCTCTTTAGCGCTTGTTCCTCGAACAGATCTTAATATCATTTCGTTACGATGTTTGTAATTTTCAAATTTTGTGGGTGAACACGATAACTCTTGGACGGAATATTTCAGGAGTTTGAAATTTTCAAAGGAGATTCAGATCTCGAATGCTGCCTTTGAGTTAGTTTTTCGGCAAAATCCGATTAAGGGTTCCGAACTAGGATTGTTGGAAATTTTGTTTTCCTGATAATTTCAAAAAACTTCCAATTTGATCAGTCAGATGGAAAATAACAATTTCAAGCTTCGTGCGAATTTTCTTTTGGATTGAGTTAAAAGAGAAAATGCTAGAAGAATATCTAAAAAAATACACTATATCTCAGAGTATTTCTTCGTGTAGATGTATAATAACAGTCCCAATCTTGATTCAGAATTTTTTTGTTGATCTCGTTGAAAACTTCAATCGAATATCGCAAAAAATTACACAATATTTTTTTAGAAATAGATCCGATTAGGTTGAAATTGGGTTTGTATACAGGGCGTTCCTAAATTGTAGGTACAAATTAAAATGACAATTTTAAGAAAAAGAAGTCCTGTAAACACATTGTTTATAAAACTTTTTTCTTTCAAGTTATCCAAGGAATTCCTCATTTTCGTTTTCATCTCCAATTTAGGAAGACCCTGTATGTAAAATTATCACAGTACCTACTCACTCTGAAATTCAGGAGGATCGTATAATTCAGAACAATAATGACATAATAATAAATAACATCTGCTAGCTCTCGAAATTTCATTCAATACATTCCTAGAATTTTTTCAGTTTTGCAGTTTATATTCAAAAGTTGGTGACTTTATTTTTGCCATCAAAATTTATGGGTGAGGTTCTCAAGTTAGGAGCTTCAATGCGGCATAGCAACCGATTCTTGCCCAAAAATTTCTCTAATTTATTCCATATGGTTTTCGAAAAAACTGAACAACTAAACAGCCAAATTTTTCTTTTTTGACTTTTGGATTTTCTACTTGCCTAATCCTGCCTACACTTCAAAATTTTCTGTTTCGATATCGTAGACATAGATCTGTCCACATTCGTTCAGTTTAAATGTCGAGGTCAAATTCTAATCTCATATTCTCGTAAATTTAGAAGTTATGATATTCAAGGTTTCCCATACGACAGAGAGCGGACTCAAAATCTTCAGCCAATCTCAATCTGACGCCTTAAACTATTCAGAGAATCGCAAAAATAACACCTCTAGGCTATTATTCGCGTTTCAGCTGTTGAAATAATCGACAGAAATGACTTCATCCTGACGACACACTGTTCTGTTTGTTATACAGTTTACAACAACGATATTTATGCAAAATATGGTGTAGTGAAAGACATAACTATTGCTTGGAGTTGAATCTCAATAGTGCAGTAAATCCGAATAAAATACGTGAAATAAATATGCAAGAGCGGCAGAAACTCAATAGGAACAGAATTGTTCCAAGATAATATAGCGGAAATAAATGATATAACAACAATTCTCACAATTCATTAAATTTTTTAACAGATATCTGTGTTCGTAAAATTGTAGACGTGATTTCTAACACTTTTGAAAAATTATAGTAATACAGAAAAATCAACTTATAAAAATAGGTTATTATGGATTTTCTCAATTCCATTATGATCTTTTGATCATGATTGGAAATTTTATTCAGTTGTTGGTAAGATGACAAAAAATATATGTATTCGAAATATCACAATAAATGAAAGAAATTTCTTTTCGAAAATAGACGAAAATTAAAACCAAATTTATTTAGAAACTGTCTAGATCAAGATAGATGCATTATACATAAAAATACATAGAGTAATAAACATAGATAGAGAGAGTATACGCAATTTTTACATGTCCCCAACATGGTTAGATTACGTTGTGGGTTTGTGATATATTTTTAAATCCACAATTTTACTATATAGTTATGAATGTATATTATATTGAATGAAATATATTTTTTGAGTGATTCCCGATGAAATATGCAAATTTGAATATTTGGAATCCGATATTTTTCCTAATTGTCGAATTTATAATAAGCAGAATATTTATTATTTTCTGTATCTACCTGCTGAAATCCAAGGTTTGGCAACTTTTGCTCTCCTAGTGTCATCGGTTGTTACAAGTCGTTTGGCGCGCTTGAATTTTGTTTTTTGAATTTCTGATATATTTAGGTATTGATTTCAATATATTTCGAGTTAATATGAAACGTTGATTCACTATGGGACATAAGGAGTGCTTTCTTCGTGGAGAAACTCGCGAAATATCGTATCACTGATATGTTTTCATTCCGCGCGCTTCATGTCAAATTTGATAGTTCATGTTGGGGACAAAATTTGCTCACTGAAAATGACATACGCTCCCTCTATCTATTTTATTACTCTGAGTAAGAATATAAATCAGAAATAGAATCTAGAGACATACCTATGAAATTGGAACGTATTCATTGATTGTTTGGTTCAAATCGACGGAATAAAGTTTCAATATTATTTGTTATCGCAAACAAAACCTTCATTCTGAATCATCAAACAAAAATATGCAACATATTGAGGTGATCATTTTAAGCAAAAGCAAAGAGCATCAGAATTATTCCAACTTTTTTCAGTGGAATTTTGTTGAAATCTCAAGCAGCACTAAAAGGACTGAACAGTTTCGGCAGTAGTTATCGAATTGTATCAAATTTGCCCCAATTTTTCATCGAAAATACTCCACAATGTAGAAGAGTTTCATCATTAATTTTTCGAATCCACTGAAGTCAATTTTCTTATCACTCACAAAGGCTGAGTTGTGTGAATCATTCCTGACTTGAACAAATCCTTTTAAACACATGTTTCTTCTGATAGCAAAAGAAATCAGCTCAATCTCCAACGCCTTTATCTCTAGCAAATTGTTATCACCCAAAAATCCATCACTTTGCAACCGATAAATACCAATCGAAGCAAACAATACAAATATTCAATTTCTCCAGGTTGAATTAGCCCAAAATCAAACAAACAGCCCTATTGAGCTTCAAAATAAATGACAGCGTACAGGGGCACTGTTGGCGATAAGCTGTATCGTTAAAATTCATGGTTGAAAAGGTTTTTATTGCCCTTTATCGCCGCTTTCGGGAAAAGTATACGGCGATAATATTTTTAATCTGCTGCCGACTGCATTATCATAATTTCTTCGACCTTTCCGTGACTAGAAACATTGAAATCAGGGCTTGGAGTTTTTAGGTGATAGAAGAGATGAGATAAAGCAAATTCTCGAATTTGATGACGTGATCTTGGCGATGTTGTATGGTAGAGTGCAAAAGTTATCGGTTCCGTTCGTAATTTGCAATAATATTTGGAATTTGTTTAGAAAAATTGGGTAAATCACTGTTGTGCAGTTTGGTGATTTTATGTTTCTTGGGTTATAGATTAATATTATTTACTGATCAATAGTATGATGATGAGATTGTTGTTTTCGCGAAAAACCTTATAAAAAAGGAAGGTTTTGTCAATTCAGCTTTTACTTTTTTTTTATTTACTTCTTTATTCTTGACCTCTAATACAGTACAAGTACTGGTGACAAGGCCTATTTAACAATACACAAAAAAATAATACTATATAATATTCAAAACAACAACAAAGTAAAACTAAATTAAATAAATCTTTCAGGTACAACTTAAGCTCAATATAAATTTTTTTTTTATTTCTGGTGGTATTCGGTTAAATGCTTCTATTGCTCGGTAAATTGGGGAGTCCTGGGCTTTCCTTGTAAACCTGAGTTCACTTCTGATGGTACCTCTATCTCGGGTGTTATGACTATGCACATCCTGTACTAGTGTAAATCTATAATTTGACTTTATATAATTGTTCGTCATGCCATGTATCAGTTTAACTTGTTCCAATTTCTTTAGGTTATGAATGTCCAAAAGTTTAGTGTCCTTATATAATATTGATGTAGGTGTTAACATGCCATAGTTCAATAATATTTTCATAGTTTTGGAACAGTTGTAACCTTGTTAATAATGTATTTGATGCATTTCCCCAACAATTAATGAGGTACCTTAGTCCGGAGGAGATCAAGCTGTGGTAGATCATTTTTTTGTGTTGTGTACTGAACATAAATGAGCATCTTCTCAGTGAACCCACCACAGGAGTTAACATACGTATCATGTGTTCTATGTATTTTTTTCAATCTTTCATCAATATACAACCCTAGATATTTGTGCTGTTTCACACGATCAAGTGAAATATCATCAAACTTGACTTGTATTTCATGGAATGGCTTGTTCTTCTGCCTTATACACATATATACAGTCTTGTCCACATTTATGCTCAGTCTGTTATAACGCAGCCAGTCAGAATAATAAAGCAGATCAGCATTGAAAGTCGATTCCAGTTCCTCCAAAAATCTTTCTGAGTACACCAGGACAGTATCATTCGCAAAAGAGAAATATCTTGATCTCGAACCCATCAGATGTACATAGAGCAAATACAGCAGTGAACCCAATACTGAACCCTGAGGGACACCCATGTTAACTGATGTGCGCCTTTTCCTTCTTTGTTTATTCATACTGGTGTAAAGAATTCGATTTTTCAGGTATGTTTCAAGAAGTCTATAAGCTGTTCCTTGAAATCCCATCCTGTACAACTTCTTCAAAAGTATATCTACATTCACAGTATCAAACGCCTTTTGCAAGTCTATAAAAACAATTCCAAATAAAATTGATTAGGTTGCCGGCAACTTCGTCCAAATGGAAGTTAATTTTTCTATGAAAATGAAAAATTTCAACTGTGATAAGATTTGAATGGAACAAAGTTTGAACTTTACCTGAAGCTCATCTCATTCAACCTCATTCAGTAGTTTCGGAGACTATCGTATACATTGAAACAATGTAAAAGTGCTTCAATTTTGCAAGCTGTATCAGCAAACTTTTTACCGATTTTGTATTGAATTTTAAAAATTTCATTTCCTTGTTGAAACATGTAGTGTCCTATTTTTTGGAAGTGGCGTAGTTTTTACTTGTCGAATGTCAAAAGATGACAGCTTTAAAAGTGATACTTGCCCAGCTAGCGGGTTATTCAAAATGAAACCTCGTATTGGAAAACCATTTACTCGTATAGAATGTTTCTAAAGACGTATTAATTAAATTTCTCCAGAATCGACATCTAAAAAAATTCTAATTGAACGAAATATCTTGTCCTTGCGATGACAAAACGGCGTCAACGATCCTGAATCGATTCAACGGTGTTGCGCCACGCTTTAATATCACTGCTCCCATCAATTTATGGGAGTCGTATATTAATTAGGTCACCGAGAACAATTGCGAACGAGCAAACAATACTGAGGACCAATTTAAATGGTAAAAACCCGTTGACAATTCGATTGAGATGTCGAACTCGGGCTAAAAATATTTCGGTCATTATCAATTTATCATTTCGGAGAGGACGGTCGATAATAATAATTGTAATTGCAGACGATGAAGAAAAATTATCCGAATTCCTAATTGATACAATTGAATGGGATCGAAAAAGAAACTGTGCAAATTCCAGATGGCGTCTTTTTATATTGGATCAGACTCTTGGAATTGAGGCTGCTTATTAACGATAATTTTTGTTATTACGTACAACGGTTTCTAGGTTTTCTTTCGAAATACAGCATCTTAATTGACACTTGTCACTTGACAGCAATCAACCCACCAAAAAATTAAATGGTTTTCCCATTTGAAAAACCATTCAAATTATTGGAGGTTTCATTTTGAAAATCCCGCTTTCTGGGGAGCTGTCTCTTTTGAAGCTGTCATATTTTGACATTTGACAAGTTAAAACTACGTCATTACTAAAAATGGAATGATACATGCTTCAACAACGCAATGAAATTGTTAAAATTCACCACAAAAATGGTGAAAATTTTGCAGTGACAGTACGCAAGACTAAAGTACTTTTGGGTTGTTGTGAAGCACCTTCCCGGCTGGTAATAGTGAATCTGGTGGAAAAATTTGAGCTGTAGGACAACTTAAGTGATGTGAAGAATCGAAAGAGTGTTTCTCGCTCAAGAAAAACTGAGAATATTGCTGCTAAATGGTTGCAACAATGATAACAACCAATTTCAGACGACAATAATTATTACGAGATTAAGCAATTTGTTGAATGAATTTTGTGTGCACTTACCAAGTGAGTTAAAAGAGATGGTGTCTGTGAATTCACCCCCTAATCTGGTGGCAGAAGGTGGTTAGGTGGATAGGTGAAAGGGATGATTAACCTCTTCTGCACCGGCTTCGTGGTTATCACTTAATTCGAGTATCACACAGTTCACTCGAAATTGCTCGATCAGTTTTTAACAGAAGAACAGGAATTGAAATATATAAAGATGATAGATGAATTTGAAGTAAGCAATGAACTTAAGTTTGATAACTTTTCGAATAGATAAGCACAGTTCGACACTTGAGAAAATTATTAATTAATTGCGATGTTTGTTTACCGACCGGGTTCATTCCGCGGCCACAGGTGGCGCCAACAAACAACAAATTTTCTCCAGGAGCTACAGGGTACATTCACGACGTAACAGCTGCTGTATCTTGCATTGTTGACAAAAATTCAGGTTTCTTGATTTCTCGTCGATCTTGGGAATAAGGCATTCCACAAAAGACCTTAGACCGTATTTTACATGAAGACTTAGATCTAAAGGCTTTTGAAGTTTAGTTATAACAAGTACTCAAGCTGGTCGATCACCAGCAACGTACTATATTCGATGATTGGGTCCTTGAAACGCATCAAAATGATCCAGATTTTCTAAACATCTTTAGAGATGAGGCCCATTTTCACCTTGGTGGTTACGTTAATAAGCAGAATTGTAGCATTTGGGACTCACAAACTCCAAGAATGGTTGTTCAAAAGCTTCTTCATTCGTCACGTGTCACTCTTTGGTGCAATTTTTGGGCTGGTGGTGTGATTGGACCTTACTTATTCAAAAATGAGGCTGATGCAGCTGTTACGGTGAATGGATTGCGCTACCAAGTTATCATTAATGATTTTTATGGCCGGAATTGGAAGATATTGATGTGAACGACGTTTATTTCCAACAAGACAAAGCTACGGACCACACAAACAACCAAACAATCGCAGTTTTGCCAGTAAAGTTTCCTAGAAAAAGGTAATCACAACTGGCCATCGATATCTTGTGATTTAACTGCTTTACACTTTTTTCTTCCGGGCCACGTGAAAGCTAAGGTCTATGTCAATGCTCCATAATCGATTCGAGACCTTAAATGTGGAATTCGTGAAGTTATCGAAGACATACAGCCTCAAATGTGCAAATTAGTAATGGAAAATGTTAAGACAAGAATATGGAGCTACAATCCTATATGTGGTGGCAATTTGACTGATATCGTTTTCCATCCTTAATGGCATACCTTCCCCTTCAGAATGAGATAAACATCCATCGATATTTTTCAAAATATACTTATTTATTTTATATCAAAATGTATAACCTCTTGATGGAAAATCTTTTATATTGAAAATTCTCCAGTTATAGTCTCAAGAACAAACTCCTAATTCCTTAGAACAAACCAATTCATTGACTTTTCCAAGAAGCCAGAATCCTAGTCTGAAAGATCGATTATTATTATTCATCCAAACCAGATAACAACATGTCAATGAATGAGAGGGAAAGATCAAAGGAACTAAAGTATTTTCATTTGTGATTATCATTCTATTATTGGAGGATTTTTATCGTCGCCTCAGATTGATAGCTGCATCATAGATCTTCCTGTTTTTTCGTAACTTGTAAACGCATAGGAAACAATTGTGCAATGGCGATAACAATGATTTATGAAGCTGTAGTTAATTGATTCGAATTCATTATTATTGAGATCAATTATTGGGAATTTGTAGAGAAATATTATGCGCGATGTCTCTCAAATTGGTTTGCATCGATAGGCTATTTGAGAGTTTAAAAAATGTTGATCTATTTATTGAATTCCCATTTATAAGTTACAAACACAAAAACAGCTTCGAAAATTCGAATTATTAGCAAATGATGAGAACCTAGAATGATGTCAGTATGGATCATTTGCATTTTAGTTACTTTGCGTTTAGTATTTTGCTGAAGATTTGGGAAAATTCCTCAACCGATTCATTTTCCCCCAAGAAAAAACATTGAAAATAATATAAAAGTGAGGAGTGAGTTCATTTTTGACATCAAAATGATTTTTGTATACCTCCAAATGACGTCACTGATGCCTCATTGAATGTATTTTAGATTCGAACCTATCCTGAAAATCTAAGTTCATAAATCCTTCCGTTCTAGGGTAACAGGACAATTGAAAAGGTCCCCGGTAAAAAAGTACTATGGCAAAATTAGATTTCATTATTCAACATAGTTGCCTTCGAGGGCGATACAGCGTTTATAGCGATCTTTCA
This sequence comes from Harmonia axyridis, assembly GCF_914767665.1. Taxonomy (NCBI): domain Eukaryota; kingdom Metazoa; phylum Arthropoda; class Insecta; order Coleoptera; family Coccinellidae; genus Harmonia; species Harmonia axyridis. The sequence goes on from NC_059505.1 coordinate 40,510,135, forward strand.
ACTTTTCGATACCATTTTTGTAGTAATATTTGTCTTTCGCTTCAGAATAGGCCTCAGTTTCGGCGATTACTTCTTCATTGGTGGAGGTCTGAGAACAGGAAAAAGTCGCTGGGTGCCAGATCTGGCGAATACGGCGAAGGGCAATTCATGAAATTTTGCCATTGTCTTCATTGATTTGTGACATGGCGCATTCTCTCGATGAAGCAGTACCTTTTTTTCATCAAATGAGGCCGTTTTTTTAACGATTTAATTCATAAAACGATCCAATACCGCTGTATAAAAATCGCTGTTGATGGTCTGGCCCTTTTGGAGGTAATCAGTGAATATTATACCTCGCGAATCCCAGAATACTGATGCCATAACCTTGCCAGCTGACTGTTGCATCTTTCCACGCTTTGGAGTTGGTTCATCGTGAGCAGTCCACTCAGCTGACTGTCGATTGGACTCCGGAGTGAAATGATGGATCCATGTTTCATCCATTGTCACATATCGACGCAAAAATTCAGGTTTATTTCACACAAACAGCTTCAAACACTGCTCAGAATCATTAACACGTTGTTGCTTTTGATCCATTGTGAGCTCGCGAGGCACCCATTTTGCACACAGCTTTCTCATGTACAAATATTCGTGAATGATAAGATGTACACGTTCAGATGATATCTTCACAATGTCAGCTATCTCGATCAACTTCACTTTACGGACATTCAAAATTATTTTGTGAACTTTTTTGATTTTTTCGTCGGTAACAGCCTCTTCTGGAAGTCCACTGCGTTAGCCGTCTTCTGTGCTCATTTCACCACGTTAAAACTTAGCAAACCAATCAATGATGGTTGATTTTCCTGGTCAGACCCCGGAAACTCTTCATCAAGCCAAGATTTTGCTTCGACTGTATTTTTTTTCTTCAGAAAGCAATAATTTATCAGCACACGAAATTCTTTTTCTCCCATCTTTTCTCAAATAACAAAAGTAGCTACACTCACAACGCAATATCTCACAAACTAGTGGTCGGACTGCTGTCAAATTTTGACACGTATCGTTTGAAGGTTGGTACTATGATAACTAAAAATAATATGGATTTAGTACTAGCCCCGCCATTTATGCATCAGACTGGGGACTTTTCAATTGGCCTAATATACTGGTGGTCGGACGGACAGAGTTGAATTTGAACATTATCGTTTGTGACCATTCACAGCCCAAAATTCCAAAATGACAGAAATTGTAACAGAATGATACATTGATGCGAGTTTCTCGTTTATCTCAGACTCCACGTATCAGAGATGATAGTCTGGACCAGTAAGCGATATTCATCTGTCTAAATATACTACGGGGTGTGCCCGTCGTCAGTTGGCATGTTGCCACTCTGTTTCCTTCAGTCGGAGAGTAACTTACGGATGTCACTCATTATTATTACTGAAAAGCGTACTGAATATCATTCTTCAGACACGTCACCCACACCTTGTCGTTTAATTACAGGCTTAACGACTGATTTTATCGCCTACTGAGGCCTAGATGGCGCTAGGAACAAATAATAATGTCTGCTAGAACGAATTGTATGGCGAAATAGCTACTACGGTCTGTCATTTTTAATAACGAACAGATGGAAGGATGAATTGAAGAAAAATTTACAGAGTTAATAAAGAAACGCCTTGAAACAGAAGTCAACAGGCCAATTGGAAAGCCCCCGGTCTACCATAGTAAAACACATTTGTTTGGCAAAATTCGATTTTATTATTCAACATAGTTGCCTTCCAGGGAGATACAGCGATTATAGCGATCTTCCAACTTTTCGATACCATTTTTGTACTACGATTTGTCTTTCGCTTCAAAATAGGCCTCAGTTTCGGCGATTACTTTTTCATTGGCGCTAAATTTCTTTTCAGTGAGCATTCTTTTGAGGTCTGAGAACAGGAAAAAGTCGCTAGGGGCTAGATCTGGCGAAAACGGTGGATGCGAAAGCAATTCGGAGCTCAAATCAAGTAATTTTGCCATTGTTTTTATTGATTTGTGACATTGCGCATTGCCTTGATGAAACAGCACCTTTTTTGTCTTCAACTGGGGATTTCATCCTTTGAACGATCCAATAACGCTATATAATAATCGTTGTTGATGGTCTGGCCCTTTTGGAGGTAATCAATGAATATTAACCCTTCGCATCCCAGAATACAGATGCCATAACCTTGCCAGCTGACTGTTGTGTTTTTCCTCGCTTTGGATTCGGTTCATTGTGTGCAGTCCACTCAGCTGACTGTCGATTGGACTCCGGATTGAAATGATGGAGCCATGTTTCATTCATTGTCATATATCGTAGCAAAAATTCATGTTTATTGCACTTAAACAGCTTCAAATACTACTCAAAATCATTAACACGTTGTTGCTTTTGATCGATTTTGAGCTCGCGCGGCACCCATTTTGCACACAGCTCTTTCATGTACAAATATTCGCGAATGATATGATGTTCACATTCAGATCTTATCTTCAATTTCTGCTATCTCAATCAACTTCACTTTACGGTCATTCAAAATTATTTTGTGAACTTTTTTGATTTTTTCGTCGGTGACAGCCTCTTTTGGGCGTCCACTGCGTTCGCCGTCTTCGGTGCTCATTTCACCATGTTTAAACTTAGCACGGGGACTTCTCAATTGGCCTCATATATAAAGTACAGTGTTCCAAATTCGATGCTCACTGAAGGAATCACGAGAACTATAAGATTTGGAAAAAAAATCTTTACCAACCCCCCTTTATATCTCAGAAACAGTTATTAATTTCTATAATTTGTTATGAATATCATTTACCTAATTACTGAAAAAAAGGTTTTAGGATTTATTGGAATATTCCTGTATACTACACGTGTGAATGTGGCTTTAACACGGTAGCATTCTCGGCACATGGTATTCAAAGTGCTCTACAAAATTAATGATATTTTCTACATCGAATTTGAAAAATTGATGAAATATTTGCCATAATTATTATTTTTTAATTTTTATGGATTGTTTCGACCCCGCTTTTTCTAGATGTTCTGAAAGCAATAGTTTCAAACCTCAACCAAGATGAAGTAAAAGAATATCTGAGTATCTAAATGAACAATGAATCAGCATTTCTTCGAAGTATTTTACCCAATTAACTAAATAACATCATCGAAAAATATACAATTTGAATATCGTATCACACTTGAATCATCTGCAATTTTTATAGCAGCATAACAAATTGAACCCTACCAAATAAGTTATCCAGAAAGCTGTTAGTCACATTCTATAGAAGGCATATCAAACGCGTTCAGTGTAGGTGTTTATAAGAAACAATTGGTGTCGGTCAAGAAAGTGATTAATTGATCATTACAGTCCTGGGAAGAATTAAATGTGACTTAAATGGCATGCCGTCAGCTTAGTGTGAGAAATTGCAATATTTCCTTGATGAAATTGTAGGTTGCTCACTTCGTCCAATCGGTTTACTTCAATACTTTAATTTAATTCAAAAATATTTACTGATTCGGACCTTATACGTTTCAAAAAAATTCCAACTTGAATTTCTCTGCATGCTGTTCGAATTCTTACTTTCAATTCTTCTAAATTTAGGGGTTGTGTTTTATTCACAACCGACTTCGAATGTCACCAGAGGAAATAATCTAAAGGTGTCAAGTCTGGGGAGCGTTGTCCCATTCAATTTGTGCTCTTCTACCAATCAATTTATCTTGGAAATGGTCTTTTTGAACCGTTGCCAATTCTACTCTTTTTTTATTCTGATTTTTTGGGCGTACTAATGAAAAAGATCAAGTTCACAGCAGTTTTGAAAAGATTATTGTTTTTTGAACTCGAAATCCTGAAAAAACCACAAAAATTGAATTTCTACTCAAAAATCGTTATATCTCCTGGAATATTGGTCACAGACCCATCAAACAAAAACGTTTTTCATAGATCGATAAGTGATCTGAAGCATTGAGGTTTCAAGTCCATATCTTGCTTCAAAGTGAGTTGGCAGCCTTTTTAGAAAATTTCAATTTACAAACTATAATTTCTGAAATAATGGATTTATCGCTGAACATCAAGCATTTTAGTGATCTATGTTACCCAATCAACTGATAAAACTGATATTCCTAGAATACATCCTTGAGGAACACCAGCCACGATATATCTTTATTTCGCATATATTCATCATGAAATCGAATTTGTCAGATACCATTGTACATTTTTTCATTCGAGATATAAATCCTTGATGTCAAATTTTATCGAATTCCTCCTCAACACCAAGGAATGCATATGTAGAGACCTGTATAAGTGGGTTGAAGTTTATTCAGCGTAGAAGGCGTGTGGCCTCATTCTACCATGTGGTGTAATTTCACGGAGTTTAATGGTAATTTGTTGTTTGTTTCGGTTTGGGTAATCTGATCTGAGATTTTACGCGAGATGCTGGGAGGATAATCCTCTCCGAGATGCTGTTAGATAGAGGCGAAGCGGGCTGAGATTAGCACGATTCGAAAAACGGTTTGGACAGTGTCGACACACGCAGATTAAATCTGGGATTAGTGAAGGCTTGTTGGATGTGATCTGTTCATTGGTGTCGGAGATGAGTTTGATGTTTTCACCGGTATTATAATAATGATAATTCGTTGTTCGGGCATGCAAATTCAATAAATGCGATAACAACAGTTGATGTAAAACTCTCAGGGAATGGGAACATCGCATTGTCGTGAGAGAAAGGTGTTTTTCCAACGATTAGTAAGTTAGTAAAGGGTGTTTTTTTTAGAGCTATAGAACTTTAAATTGCAATAAAACAACGATGGAGTATTCGATTGACATGAATTTTATCTATCCGCAAGATAATCTTGTGGCATTACATTTTAAATATGATTTCTGACATATGACCGCCACGGCTGGCTCGGATGTAGTCCAATTTTCGATGACTTTTCAAACATTTGTGGCCGTATATCGGCAATAACACGGCGAATGTTGTCTTGCAAATGGTCAAGGGTTTGTGGCTTATCCGCATAGATCAATGACTTTACATAGCCCCACAGAAAGTAGTCTAGCGGAGGACAATTTACAGGTCCGAAACGTGAAATTAGGCGGTCACCAAACGTGTCTTTCAATGAATCGATTGTGGCACGAGCTGTGTGACATGTTGCGCCGTCTTGTTGCAACCACAGCTCCTGGACATCATGGTTGTTCAATTCAGGAATGAAAAAGTTAGTAATCATGGCTCTATATCGATCACCATTGACTGTAACGTTCTGGCCATCATCGTTTTTGAAGAAGTACGGACCAATGATTTCACCAGCCCATAAAGCGCACCAAACAGTCAGTTTTCCTGGATGTAACGGTGTTTCGACATACACTTGAGGATTAGCTTCACTCCAAATGCGGCAGTTTTGTTTGTTGACGTAGCCATTCAACCAGAAGTGCCCATCATCGCTAAACAAAATGAAATGGACGTAGTGCGCGATTCGTATTCCGCACAGAACAATTATTTACGAAATAAAATTGCACTATTTGCAAGCGTTGTTCAGGCGTGAGTCTATTCATGATGAATTGCCAAACCAAACTGAGAATAAATCATTTGACAGCTTTCAAATCGGTCGCTATCTTGAACAGTAATGCCAACTTCAAGTTATATACCTCGAAAAAAAACACCCTTTATATCAATTGAAAGGTACTTTGATGTTATTCAAAGCAATTTTTCTATTATTTTAATATCTTGTCAAATAGGCTAGATGTTCCTTGTTTACGATAACTTGGGACACCCGGTATATCACATAATTCCTGCTACCAATCTTAAAAAAATATATGAATCAAATTTTAATTTTTATTTGGCGTAATAACTCGAATTGCCTGAAATAATTCATTACAACATCTGGATGACATTTCACGGAATCAAAAGGACCTACAACAGTAAAAATTAAAGTACCCACTTGAGCAGTAACGAGAACCACATTCCGATTTGTATCTCTCGAAAATATAAAACTTGGGCATAACCCGACTTTACGACTTCGAAAAATCTTTCTGCATCCCTCTGGGAACACATGGTGACCCCCCTCTGACGTCCCTGAGGCATTGTCCCACGTCTGGCCAAACTGGAGATGCAATAAAGGGCCTTTTGGGATGCTGCACACGTGCTCAGCATAAGGTGGCCGGTGAAATTTGGAGAAATCACGGTCTACAATCTGATCTCAGATAGTTGTTTTTCGGGACAGGCGGTCCAGATGTGGAGATCTCGATGATTTTCGTCAATTGTATAAGATTTGTTTGAAGATTTGTACCCGATGACACGGAGGTGGTCTCGTGAAGGCCATCGGGATTTATGGATACGGCTACGGTAGTTTTTAAGCGATTGGGATAGTCTGTGTTTGTACCTGATAAGTAATTTAGCTTTTATTTATGGAATGAATTGTGGCAAATTTGTCGTTTCACATTTAAAACTTGTTGAATTTATAGTAATATACTGAACGATCTCCAATCAGCCTTCCTGAAAATTTTTAGGTCCAAAAATTGGACTAAAATTTTTTTTTGACAAAAGTTCCCATATAGGAATTTCATACGCCAAATTTTTTTCCAGCGACAATTCTTTTGAGGTCTGGGGACCATATCTGGCGAATACGGCGGATGCAGAAGCAATTCGAAGCCCAATTCATGCAATTTTGCCATTGTTTTCGTTGATTTGTGACACGGCGCAGTGTCTTGATGAAAAATCACCTTTTTTTCTTCAAATGCGGCCGTTTTTCAACAATTTCAACGATTCAATAACGCTATATAAAAATCGCTGTTGCGCATCCCAGAATACTGATGCCATAAGATTTTGCTCCAACTGTATTTTTTCCCTTCAAAAGGCAATATTTTATCAGCACACGAAATTGTTATTCCATCTTTGTTCAAATAACAAAAGTAGCTACACTCACAACGCAATATCTCACAAACTAATGGTCGGACTGCTGTCAAATTTTGACACGTATCTTTTGAAGATTGGTACTAACTAAAAATCATATGGATTCAATGCTAGCACAGCCATCTGTGCATCAGACCGGGGACTTTTCAATTGGCCTTATAATAGTGATAAAATAAAATAGTTAAGTATCAGCGTAGTCGTAAGACAACGAAAAGATAACCTTGAAATTATGGAGGAACGGAAATGAAGAAAAAAATGAACGTGAAATGAAAAACAGAAAATACAGTTCCTAGAAGAAATGTAACATTAAAATGAGAGGCGTTTATGAAAGAATGTCCGGTCTTCTTATAAATAACAAGGACACGAGGTTTCAACTCCAACCTACTTGAATTGTGACATGGACATCCTTAAAAGGACTGCCAACATTATTTGAGACGCCCATTCATAGTGTTGCCAAGATTATTTTCGGTTTGTGCTTTTGGTTATATTGGGATTTTCAGCATAAAAGAAAATATTAAAAGTATATTCATAACTGGTTCTTTTCGAGGTCAATTTCCAATCAGTTGATGCAGTTAGATCGTATGGAAATGGGAGAAATATGGATTCTTATGAGCGTTCATTCCTACAGGTGCTTTCCATGTTGAGAAAGGTCATTCATGTGAAATCTCCACCTGTTGTTTGATCGGAAAAAGTTTTCTTCAAAACATTAGAAATGAAGAGAAATTAAATTGAATAGAAATTTTCAAAATACTGAAGCATATTTACACCTACAGTGAAAAAAAACCATTCGATTATTATTATCGATACCTATGGAATTTTATTGATTTCTGCGTATTATTTCGATAGCGATTTAGTGTTATTGAAAAATTGTATCTGCTTCAAATACAGAAATCTGTTTTGGTTTCTAGTGAAAATTTTGACCGTTCCTAAATCCTCAAGGTGCATATTTTCACATTTCTCCCATTATAATCGTCGATTAATATTCAATAGGGTAATATGAGAGTTTAAACGATCAATTTCGGATTCTTAAATTTTCAAATACCTGCTGCAGCCATATATCCAATGTCGTGTAGTGAATACATGCATTTTAATGCACCCCAGGCATCTTTTCAACACCGTACGAGTCGAGAATATAAATTTCACATTCAGATTTCGGTAGCAGATATTTTCAGATCGGGTATTTATGAGTTGTTGATTTGGGTGAAACCTAGAAAGTTTGAAGGATGGCTGTGTAGATCGTTGAAAGATACTGTTGACGTGTTCATAAAGAAAAAAATTTATAGTTATCCGGATATCCTTATCCCCAAATGTCACTAATTTTATAATTTTGCTCAGGGAATGGTCTGAAATGATTGAATTAGGTACACTCATGAAGAATTTTCGGCCTGTTTTGAACGCAATGTGTTAGAACATTGAAATTTCGAAGATATTCCTTCCATGACTTGTTGCCGATGTACAGGGTCTTCCAACTTTTAAAATTTGAACCTATATGAAAATCTTGAGTTTTGATGAAGTGAGTCGTCCAAGTTCATGATCTTCTGATAAACAGACTGTACATTTTTGGTCCAAACCGCAAACAGTCTTATAATACTACGTAATCACAGAATCGAAAAAGAAAAAGGTTTTCTCGAAAAAACTTTATGTTATGAATGACATTGTGTTGTAAGTATGTATCAAGTAATTTCCGAATTACAAGCCAATTGAGAAGTCCCCGGTGTACCATAGTAAAACACATTTTTTTTTGGCAAAATTCGATTTTATTATTCAACATAGTTGGCTTCGAGAGCGATACAGCGATTATAGCGATCTTCCAACTTTTCGATACCATTTTTGTCGTACGACTGGTCTTTCGCTTCAAAATAGGCCTCAGTTTCGGCGATTACTTCTTCATTGGCGCTGAATGTCTTTCCAGCGAACATTCTTTTGAGGTCTGAGAACAGGAAAAAGTCGCTGGAGGCCAGATCTGGCTAAAACGGTGGATGCAGAAGCAATTCGAAGCCCAATTCATGCGAATTTGCCATTGTTTTCAATGATTTGTGACACGGCGCATTGTCCTGATGAAACAGCACCATTTTTCTCTTCAAATGGAGCTGTTTTTTAACGATTTCATCCTTCAAACGGTCCAATAACGCTATATAATAATCGCTGTTGACGGTCTGGCCCTTTTGGAGATACTCAATGAATATTATACCTTGCGCATTCCAGAATACTACTGCCATAACCTTGCCAGCTGAATGTAACAAAAGTAGCTACACTCACAGCGCAATATCTCACAAACTAATGATCGGACTGCTATCAAATTTTGACACGTATCGTTCGAAGGTTGGTACTAACTAAAACTCATATAGATTCAATACTAGCACCGCCATCTGTGCATCAGACCGGGGACTTTTCATACATGCATACAAATTCGAATAAGCTCACAAAAGCTTTATTATGATCTACTCAATAATTATGCAGGTAAGATCAAATATCTACTATTGCCTTCAAAGTGGATATAGCTGGAAAGGATACTCTGGAATTTGTTGATGAACATATCGACTTCACAAAACCGAAGGTAAACAGAGACAGCGCCTAACGTCTCGAAGCGTTCTCGATTGCATAAAACTTTCGCTCTTGGCCGACTTAAGCAATTTATATCGACCATAATGCTTCACTTGTTTGTACATCTGTTCGCAGAATAGAAGGCTAAAATCCTTCTAGGGTATACCGATTATCGAGCAAATGTTGACTTTACCTGACTGCTCGATGAGTTGGCCAGGAAAAAACAACGATAATGGAACTCTTTACTTGCTTCGATCAAACAATAGCATCATCAGGTGAGGGAAAATCATGTGTTGAGATGGAATCGAACGAAATTGAAAAAAAAAGTTAATTTCAAATGTTGGTATTGTTTTTTGTAGACATTTATGTCCCTAATGAGAAAAACTGAGAAAAAATTAGAAGACTATGATCAATGCTGGTTCCCAGGTTATAAGGTGTTCAAAGTAGACTTAGCGATAATTACAAAAAAATACCTCTTGAAAAAAGTTATGCAATCAATGAAAAATAGCCTCCAAGGGTTATGATAATATTACAACCCTATAACTTGGGAACCAGTGTTGACCAGAACTTTTTTTAATAAGGACATAAATGTCTAAGAAAATATAAAAAACAATACTAACATTTGAAATTAACCAGTAACCATTTTTATAAAGGGTGTTTTTTTTAGAGCTATAGAACTTTAAATTGCAATAAAACAACGATGGATTATTCGATTGACATGAATTTTATTTATCCGCAAGATAATCTTGTGGCATTACATTTTAAATATGATTTCTGGCATATGACCGCCACGGCTGGCTCGGATGTAGTCCAATCTGAACGTCCAATTTTCGATGATTTTTTTCAACATTTGTGGCCGTATATCGGCAATAACACTGCGGATGTTGTCTTCCAAAAGGTCAAGGGTTTGTGGCTTATACGCATAGACCAATGACTTTACATAGCCCCACAGAAAGTAGTCTAGCGGTGTTAAATCACAAGATCTTGGAGGCCAATTCACAGGTCCATAACTTGAAATTAGGCGGTCACCGAACGTGTCTTTCAATAAATCGATTGTGACACGAGCTGTGTGACATGTTGCGCCGTCTTGTTGGAACCACAGCTCCTGGACATCATGGTTGTTCAATTCAGGAATGAAAAAGTTAGTAATCATGGCTCTATACCGATCACCATTGACTGTGACGTTATGGCCATCATCGTTTTTGAAGAAGTACGGACCAATGATTCCACCAGCCCATAAAGCGTACCAAACAGTCAGTTTTTCTGGATGTAACGGTGTTTCGACATACACTTGAGGATTAGCTTCACTCCAAATGCGGCAGTTTTGTTTGTTGACGTAGCCATTCAACCAGAAGTGCGCTTCATTGCTAAACAAAATAAAATGGACGTAGTGCGCGATACGTATTCCGTACAGAACCATTATTTTCGAAATAAAATTGCACTATTTGCAAGCGTTGTTCAGGCGTGAGTCTATTCATGATGAATTGCCAAACCAAACTGAGAATAAATCACTTGCCAGCTGTCAAATCGGTCGCCATCTTGAACAGTAATGCCAACTTGAAGTTATATACCTCGAAAAAAAACACCCGTTACATTCAGGTGCCTGGTCCTTTGTTGCTCAAAAATGACGCAGTTTATGGTTCCTCGAGATATTCGAACCATACCCGTCTGCGCTGACATAAACGGTGTCGTTTATATCGCATTTTACTACTTAGCACATTTCGTATACTTCTTGACTTTTTTTTTGCGGGTTCACTCGCGGCATGTTGAAAAATGTACTTGACGCTCTCAATTTCACCTTAAACTGTCTTCAGCGAATTTTATAACGGTTTTTAAGATGCCGCAACTGGAATTTCTATACGATGTTGGCGACATTGCAATGCATAAAATCGAAAAAAAAAAGATCGCATGGTATATTCTCTCCACATTCGTATAACTGCAGTTCCATTGAGCTGAATTTATCGTATTTTAATTTTTTGGCATTCTTGGTGTTTTAGGTCGAATTGGAGTTGTACATAAAAGTTTAAAATTCATTTTCTTTTGTGATTAATTCAGTTTTGATCTGCAGTCCTCCACAGATTCACAATTTAGGAAATTGGGATCTTCGAATGAGTCCTTGTAAATGATTGCAAATTATTACAACCAATTTCAGACGACAATAATTATTAAGAGATTAAGCAATTTGTTGAATGAATTTTGTGTGCACTTACCTCGTGAGTTAAAAGAGATGGTGTCTGTGAATTCACCCCCTAATCTGGTAGCAGAAGGTGGTTAGGTGGATAGGTGAAAGGGATGATTAACCTCTTCTGCACCGGCTTCGTGGTTATCACTTAATTCGAGTATCACACAATTCACTCGAAATTGCTCAATTAGTTTTTAACAGAAGAACAGGAATTGAAAATGTATAAAGATGATAGATGAATTTGAAGTAAGCAATGAACTTAAGTTTGATAAATTTTCGAATAGATAAGCACAGTTCGACACTTGAGAAAATTATTAATTAATGGCGATGTTTGTTTACCGACCGGGTTCATTCCGCGGCCGCAGGTGGCGCCAACAAACAACAAATTTTCTCCAGGAGCTACAGGGTACATTCACGACATAACACCTTGTTTTCAACTTGATTTTTGGTGATGTTTAATTTTCTGAAATTTAACATCGTCGGGATCATTAGAGTCCAATAGCTCCAATAAGTTGATTTGATTCTTGAGCAAATTGTCTTTATTTCACAGATATAGAGGTTTTTCCCATAGAAAACATAAAATTGAAACTTATTTAATGATAACACTGTACTACTTTTTTACCTTTTTTATGTGATTTGTGTTCAGTAGGTTCTGCCATTTAATAATGATAAGAAACATGCTTCAACAAAGTTTAGAAATAGTTAAATTGATTCAACAAAATCAGTGCAGTGGTCGTTTGTGAATGATGAGAGATATTTAAGAAGAAAACATTTTTCAGTTAATCGATTCACTTGGTACTTGTATTCTAGTATAGTGTAAAGAAAATTCACTTTCAAATTTGTTTACGACGAATACTAAGTCGATTAACAAAATAATGTCGCCAATGAATTTTTCTCAAATATCTCGCAGAAGATATTCACAAACAAGCACTAATTTTGATACAACAATTAAACAAATTCTAACGTTTTTGAAGGGCGCATCTTTCTATGGTTGCATGACATAACCTATGGAATATAAATGACATAAGAAATGTCAAAAACAATACACAGTGTTGCCATCATAACCATTTCTATTGGAAAACCCTTTACTACCTATACCTAATTTTATGACGTGATCCTTGCAGAATATAGTTATTTTAGTCGTTGTTACAACTATACAAAAGTGGTCGACCTGTTACATTTGTGACTCGAAGGTCTCACTCTCAACTCTTTCATTACCATATATTGCTGTCGTAACGTTTTATTCAATGCATTCAATGATCGTTTTTATGAACCACTTTTATCTGAACGTAATATTGAACAAGATCTAACGTGGGTGATCCGCATGGTCACCACCTACTGTGATCACTTCGGGAATTTATAAAATTGGGAACTTCCTACAATTCTTTGGAATGTTTACATCGACTTGTATATTAATTTTTAGGTTAGTATTTCGTTTTGAACAACTGATGATTTGATGAATGAAATATGCATCGACAAGAATTGTTAAGTTAACGAATACGAAGCTCAAAGTTGTAGTTATCTCTGAGCGCCATCTATTTCCTTCTCCATGAACAACCAAGTTTCTAGGTATAAGAAAGAAGGGAGAATTGGTAAATTAATTGATGAATCTGTATTATTTATCCAAATTATCGCCTCCATTGTAGACCAATTTTACTTAAACGAAAAATTTTTTTGTAAATATCAATTTTTCATTTATTCACTCATATTTTATGTTATATATTGTATTGAATTTTAATCGAGAGGCAGAGTTATATATCCATAGAAAACATTCACATGAAGTCATAGTTTGTGTTCTGATACAAAAAGTTGACTGGACCCATATCAGGGGAGTACGGTGGCTATTTCATGATATCTGTTGAGTTTTTATCTGAAAAATTGTATAAATACTTAATTGTTGATTGTTAAGAATCTATCAATCTACTTTCCATAACGGATTAGTAACAATTGATTCTGGAATGATAAGTTAATGTCAATTACTGAAACAGAAAAACTGAAAACAACATCAAGCTCAAGGATCTTGACTGTTTCGCGAACATATTCATACCTGTTGAGTTAATAGTACTGGTAATGAATAAAAGAGGTATAAATTGATACTTGTGATCTTCCGTTTGTTTTTTTGACCTTGGATTGACTCAACAACTATTTATGAATGAATTGGAATGAAGTTTATGGTCATTGGTGACGAATTGCTGCATTTTTCTGCCTTTGAATTGTTTCTTTGTGGAAAAAAGTTTCGGGATGGTTCAAGATATGACAGATGACATACAGTATAATAGTTATTTGTATACCAAGGGTATTAGGTAAATGTTTTTGACCTTTGATTGGGGATTCATCAAGGCAAGTAGCTTGACATTTTAACCAACTACTCGACTTGAAAATGCAACCCGTGAAAAATTACATACTTGAGCTTGACTTGACTTGATTTTAGATATTTATTGCTTGACTTGATATCAAGCTACTTGATATTACTCGAGCTTGATATGCACGCCTCGCACGGCATATCTTTCTGCAATCTCGTGCGCGCTTAGACTAAATAAGGGGATTCCTCGAGCGCCGAGAGACTGAAGCATTCGCCAATGTGACTTTATTAGTAGTTTTATCACATTTCTATTAAATCTATTGGTAAATTTTGGTAGTTTCAGAAATATCTTTCCACACTTGGCTAAATTGGCCAAGGATTTTTTATCAACGCCAGCATCTTCAGCTCTTGTTGGAAAACAATTTTCCAGAGCTGCTCTTACAGTTACTAAAAGCCGCAATAGGTTAGGCAACAAATCTATAGGATGCCTCATGTGTCTTAGATCCTGGATGAAAAATTATGAAATCAACAGAGCCTGGAGGTTTCTCAATAATGAGAAACTTTATTTTTCTATTATTTTTTTCATTGTTAAGATTTATAATGATTTAATTCATGTTTCTATTTCAAAAAACTTGATATTTTCGGTTCTTTTATACAAAAAGTTGAATAAATAGAAATGTTTTTTGAAAGGTTCCTTCTCATTTAATAATTTTTTTTCAATAATTCATGTGACACTAGACAACAAAACTTCTAAAAATTAAAAAGCTTGATATGATTCAAGTACTTGATTAATAAATACTCGACTTGAGATCGAAAAACTACTACTTGACTTGAAATCAAGTCAAGCTGTGAATCCCAATCTTTGATAGGAATCAGAACCTGTCCATCAGGTAAAAAACAACGGTAGAAACCCCCGATAATTCTCAAAATCCCTATCGACAATCAAGCCGAACGTCGTAAACTCCGAGTCTTGCTCATATCGAGGCCAACTCTGTGCAAGTCCAATTCCCCAACAAAAATGTATCTGGTAATATTGATACAACCTTGTCGCTTAACATGCGTTACGTAACCCGCATAAATTTTACTGGCCTGTTAAACATATTAATTAGATTGTTGTCCGACGACACCTACGTCTTTGATATGTCCAGATCTTTTCGTTTTGGGCCCTGTGGTCTCCCACGTACGGTAGCTCGATGGGACTCTGGGTCCCTCCAAAAGGAATCGAGTGTCTCCTTTTACGAAACTAATAACAATGATGTTACTATAGTGAGGTGAGGAAGATGTGAGTGGGCTAGTATTGTTGCTGAATGTCCATAGGCGGCGTTAGTTGTTGAGGTATTGAAAAGGAATGGAAGGAGAGAGCTCTTGGAGAATTATTTCACACGAATTGAAGGTGTATCGATTGATCTTGAGGTACTTGAGGACTTGTGGGAATTTTTGAGAGTTACAAATGTGTAAATACTTGAAAGTATCATTTTCTTTGTTGGATATCCATGACGATCAAAGCAAATACGAAGAAGTCGATTGATCACTTCAGGGGGATATAGAAGGTGATTCAGAAGTTCAGGTCATAAGTTTATAAAATGTCAGTTCTTGTTGAAATAAGGAGTTCTTTGATGTGAATTATTTCATCTCGAATCCCTTCGTACCTATATACAGGCTGTTGAACTAAAATTTGTACTCGGAGGATTTTCCATATTTTCATGTTTTTGTTGAGTTCCTACGATAGATCAGTGGCGTAGTTTTCGGGGGTATCATGTCTTCAGACGCTCCTAACTCGGGATTCACGGCTTGGCTTTATTTACAAGCTAATTGGCTTGAACTTGACTTGATTTCAAGTCAAGCTCAAGTCAAGTAGTAGTTTTTCAATCTGACGACTTATCTTATCAAGCTACTTGATTTTCAACAGTTTTATTGTGTAGTGTCACATCAATAAAAAAAAAGATTAAATGAGAAGGAACCTTGCAAAAAACACTTTTATTTATTAAACTTATTTTATAAAAGAATCGAAAAGAATATCAACTTTTTTTGAAATAGAAACATAAATTAAATCACTGTAAATCATAACAAAATGAAAAAAAAATAAAACAATAAAGTTTCTTAATATTGAGAAACCTCCAGGCTTTGTTTGATTTAATAATTTTCCATCCAGGATCTAAGACACATGAGGCATCCTAAAGATTTATCGCCTAATCTATTGCGGGTTTTTGTAACTGTAAGACCAGCTCTGGAAAATTGTCTTTCAACAGGAGCTGAAGAGGCTGGCGTTGATAAAAAATCCTTGGCCATTTTGGTCATGTTTGGAAAGATATTTCTGACTCTACCAAAATCTACCAATAGATTTCATAGAAATGTGAGAAAACTACTAATAAAGTCACACTGGCGAATGCTTCAGTCTCTCGGCGCTAGAGGAATCCCCTTATTTAGTCTAAGCGCGCACGAGATTGCAGAAATATATGCCGTGCGACGCGTGCATATCAAGCTCAAGTAATATCAAGTAGCTTGATATCAAGTCAAGCAATAAATATATAAAATCAAGTCAAGTCAAGCTCAAGTATGTAATTTGTCACGAGCTTGATTTTCAACTCAAGTAGTTGGTTAAAATGTCAAGCTACTTGGCTTGATGAATCCCTACTCTTAACCTCTACGCCAATGAGGATAAGGGCTATTTAGGACCATATCCTGAAAAGGTACCCTCCTCAAAAGCCGATAGGAAGTACTGTACCTAAAATAGCCCCTACCCTCCTTGGCGTAGAAGTTGCTATATCAAATGCTTTTTATTCAGAGATACGCAGTGTTGAAGTTTTTCATGGAAACTGACTATTTTATTGCTCTGAAACCGATCGAGTTTGAAATTTGTTAGGTTTCAAGGGTTAGTTTTTGCACATTTGTCAACAGGCAATGGAGAATTTGATCATTGGCGCGCATACTCGTATTGATTTCATTTTTTTTTTTTTTTGAGAAAGAATAGTACGCCAATGAGATGGATACCATTCTGTTGGAACATCATTTTTTCGGGACATGTCACAGATAAATTTGTATTCAGAAAACTGAAAATAAAATGAAATTCTCTTCGAAACGTCGAAATTCTCACCGTATTTCTCTCAGCGTGGTCACCTTGAAAATTAAAAACCTACGCCAGTGTCGAATTGACGATGTATCGATTGGCCAATTACGTTCGTCGCACTTTAAGCGATTCCACTTTTATTTTTCAACTCCTGGAACTTATGATACTTTACAATTGACCTGCCTTATGAGGCAGCGAAACCAGCGGACGATATCTGTCCCTTGACGGAATCACTAAAAGACAAGTTTTTCCAACTATCGCTCGCTCCATCTCGCTAGACGAACGTCCTTCGCGTACGTGGAAGCCAGGGACGGACTGGGTTCGAAATTAAAACGTTCTACAAGATGATAAAACGTTCCTTTACGTAGTGAGGAACTTTAGTTTCCTTAGACAAGAAGAAAAAGAAGAAGAAAAAATGGCAACAGTGTAAAGGGTATTTTTTCAGAGCTATAGAACTTTAAATTGCAATAAAACAACGATGGATTATTCGATTGACATGAATTTTATTTATCCGCAAGATGATCTTGTGGCATTACATTTTGAATATGATTTCTGGCATATGACCGCCACGGCTGGCTCGGATGTAGTCCAATCTGGACGTCCAATTTTCGATTACTTTTTCCAACATTTGTGGCCGTATATCGGCAATAACACGGCGAATGTTGTCTTCCAAATGGTAAAGGGTTTGTGGCTTATCCGCATAGACCAATGACTTCACATAGTCCCACAGAAAGTAGTCTAGCGGTGTTAAATCACAAGATCTTGGAGGCCAATTGACAGGTCCAAAACGTGAAATTAGGCGGTCACCAAACGTATTTTTCAATAAATCGATTGCGGCACGAGCTGTGTGACATGTTGCGCCGTCTTGGAACCACAGCTCCTGGACATCATGGTCGTTCAATTCAGGAATGAAAAAGTTAGTAATCATGGCTCTATACCGATCACCATTGACTGTGACGTTCTGGCCATCATCGTTTTTGAAGAAGTAAGGACCAATGATTCCACCAGCTCATAAAGCGCACCAAACAGTCATTTTTTCTGGATGTAACGGTGTTTCGACATACACTTGAGGATTAGCTTCACTCCAAATGCGGTAGTTTTGTTTGTTGGCGTAGCCATTCAACCAGAAGTGCGCTTCATCGCTAAACAAAATTCGCTTATGAAAATCAGGAACAACGGTAATCTCATTGCAATCATCAATTGCACTATTTACAAGCGTTGTTCAGGCTATTCATGATGAATTGCCAAACCAAACTGAGAATAAATCACTTGACAGCTGTGAAATCAGTCGTCATCTTGAACAGTATTGCCAACTTAAAGTTATATACCTCGAAAAAAAACACCCTTTATATGCAAACTGAATCTATTCTAACTCTCAACATACCTAGAATAGTTTATTGTACAAAATTTACAAATTCTCAGCACAACACACAATACAAAGGTGTGAACAAAAATGCAAATGACAACACGTGCTCACTTCAAATTGACGTCATATTGAGATCGTTCATTATCACGAGATAATAGGTATGCATTATTCGTTTTGCTGAATGCCTAGAGCTACAATTCCATCAATGTGACAATAATGATCATTCTGAAATATTCATTCATGGGACGAATAAAAAAATATTGATACTGCGTGTTATATAAAAAAAAGTTGAATTTTTCCTAATTAAATATTCTTTGGATACACCCCCAAATTCCCTTTCAGATAAACCGAATTTGACCAAAAGATCTGATGAACCCGATACACAAACATTGATTCGGAAATCGCTTCATTTCTAAATATAATACGCTCTTTGAGCTCTTGCCAACTTGTGTGAATCATTCACGAGATCGAGGATATCGTTTACTTTTCCTGTTATATTCAGGTATTATCCTCACAATCTTTCCACAGCTGAAAAATCACAAATATCTTCTGTATCTTCTATCTACATAACGTCAGACTAACCATCTTAATCTTCATTCGCAACTATTCATTCATTTTTCCACATCTTCGATCTTAAGATATATTATCAATCACTACAATTCTGCCAAGTCATACCTGTCAACAATACCCAATCTATAACTGAATGAGTGAACATCTCGAAGGAACTATCAAAACACGTAGGTACAATGTGTAGTTTCCTTCTAAACTTGTAGGGTTTGTTAGGCTGTTGTGTGAGATGCCATAACCATTTGACCCACTTCTCTGTTTACCTATTTTATTACACCTTGTTAACCAAATAAGGGAGAGATACGTTCATTTGGGTATATTGTTAGTCGAGTTAACGAGGCATCTATACAACTAAAGGGTGTTTTTTTAGAGCTATAGAACTTTAAATTGCAATAAAACAACGCTGGATTATTCGATCGACATGAATTTTATTTATCCGCAAGATAATCTTGTGGCATTACATTTTAAATATGATTTCTGGCATATGACCGCCACGGCTGGCTCGGATGTAGTCCAATCTGGACGACCAATTTTCGATGACTTTTTCCAACATTTGTGGCCGTATATCGGCAATAACACGGCGAATGTTGTCTTCCAAATGGTCAAGAGTTTGTGACTTATCCGCATAGACCAATGACTTTACATAGCCCCACAGAAAGTAGTCTAGCGGTGTTAAATCACAAGATCTTGGAGGCCAATTCACAGGTCCAAAAGGTGAAATTAGGCGGTCACAAACGTGTCTTTCAATAAATCGATTGAGGCACGAGCTGTGTGACATGTTGCGCCGTCTTGTTGGAACCACAGCGCCTGGACATCATAGTTGTTCAATTCAGGAATGAAAAAGTTAGTAATCATGGCTCTATACCGATCACCATTGACTGTAACGTTCTGGCCATCATCGTTTTTGAAGAAGTACGGACCAATGATTCCACCTTCCACCAGCCCATAAAGCGCAGCAAACAGTCAGTTTTTCTGGTTGTAACGGTGTTTCGACATACACTTGAGGATTAGCTTCACTCCAAATGCGGCAGTTTTGTTTGTTGACGTAGCCATTCAACCAGAAGTGGGCTTCATCGCTCAACAAAATAAAATGGACGTAGTGCGCGATACGTATTTCGCACAGAACCATTATTTTCGAAATAAAATTGCACTATTTGCAAGCGTTGTTCAGGCGTGAGTCTATTCATGATGAATTGCCAAACCAAACTGAGAATAAATCACTTGACAGCTGTTAAATCGGTCGCCATCTTGAACAGTAATGCCAACTTAAAGTTATATACCTCGAAAAAAAAACACCCGTTATATTTGTCGGTTTTGGTAGAATTTGAATGAAAAAGTAATCTTCAGCTTTCGTCAGTCCATCAAGTTAACAATGGAAATAAGAATCATCCAGAAATCATTCGACGGTTTATAGGTCCTTTTATTGCCTCTACATTATCTTCTAATCGTTCAGTATGTCAAGGTCGTCTGTCTAATCGAACACTCTCTTAAGGATCAATACCAAACCTGGAGAATTGCAATACCGATATCTGTCAGGATACTGAAGAAATACACCCTATTGACCTATTTTCTGACACGATAAGTGTTATTGATGGATTTCCGGAGAATTCGTTTGGTCATCCTTGTGAAAAAGAATGTGCTGTCTGTGGTCTCTCCTTGATATTCATTGAGGTGATTGGCGTTTGTATAATATTTTCTGTGGTTTTACTGAAGGAGCTGTGTTATTTCTGTTTTTCAATTCACTTTTGGTTTTCACCTTCTCAGATATATCGTCTTGTTGGTGTTCCTAATGGGGATCTTCTAGGTCTTACTGATTTCTTCATTTCCTTTTTCTTGAATTATCGTGGTCATTTTCTTATTGAATTTGAAATTTTTATCTATGCTCTTCAGTGTTGTACTAGATGATTCAAGTTTACAGTGTAATACTAAATCGGAGTTTTGTTTTAAATATACAGGCTGTTTAAGTTCGTTTTTTTTTGTTTTTTTCAAGATAGCACCTTCCTTTCACAATATATTCAACTTAAATTTGGGATAGATGTTCCAATTGAATGCTCTCATCAAGTGATATGGTAATTTTGAATGCATATCTACAGGGTGATATTTTTTCTGCAATAGTGCCCGATTATTTCCTTCAGATCTTTTTTTTGGTGGACCACTGATAGTTTAAAAAAATATAAAAAGAAACTATAGTTCAGTACTATCTTTATTGGTTTCTTATAGTTTTGTCGTATCTGCTACCGATTTAAAAAAAAAACTTTCAAACAATTCTCAAGTTATCCTCAAGAAATTCCAAATTATTATAAAGATCTAGTTAGTTTTAGAAGAATGAAATAATTATAAGTTTTGGTACTTATTTACCTTATATGTCGCGAAGATTAATAAAGATTCGATAAATTGGTATAATCATCACAAAGTAGGACTACAAGAAACACTCTATATTTCGAAAATAAAGTTTTTGCGGAACCAAATTCGTAAGACTTTCTTTCATAATTATCATTTTTCATTTTTCTTTATACCTCTTATGTAACAACACCCTTTATGTTACACATGGAAATATTTTGTTTATGGTTATCATATTCTACATTTCTGATTGTAAGAGGAAGAAGAACTCGAAATCCACCTGTTTTTGCATATTAGTTTTGAATTCGACCTTGTAAAAATATCTCAGTTCTATTTTCTTTTTCAGGATCTTGATTGGAGCCCCAGAAGCTCAGTCTAGGTATCAACCAGTGCGAAGTGGTGGGGTTGTGTACAAATGTCCAATAGACAGGGATGAAAACTGCGAAGAAGTACCCTTTGACAGGAAAGGTAAGAAAACTACAGCTTTTGATGAATACTCGTTGAAAAAGTCAGAAAACTCGATAAAGTTAAGGGTCTATTTTCTTATTCGAACAATTTAATAGTGATTCGGAACATAGTATCAAAATGATCTCGTACAGTCAGTTTTGTAGAGCGCCTAATCTCATAAACTTAACCTGAAATTTTCTGTGAAAACCCATAGAGTTATAAATATAGATAGAGGGATTTGTACATGTTTCCAGCATGGTTAGATTACTTTGTCGGATTGTGATATATTTTCAAATCCACAATTTTACTATATCGTTATGAATGTATATTAAATTGAATGAAATATATTTATTTGAGTGATTCCCGATTAAATATGCAAATTTGAATATTTGGAATCCTTTATTTTTCCTAATTGTCGAATTTATAATAAGCAGAACATTTATTATTTTCTGTATCTACCTGCTGAAATCCAAGGTTTGGCAACTTTTGCTCTCCTAGTGTCATCGGTTGTTTCTTATCGTTTGGCGCGTTTGAAGTTTGTTTTCTGAATTTGTGATATATTATGGTATCTATTTCAATATATTTTGAGTTGATATGAAACGTTAATTCACTATGAGACATAAGAAGTGCGTTCTTTGTGTAGAAACTCGCGAATTGAGTGAAATAACGTATCACTGATATGTTTTCATTTCCGCGCGCTTCATGTCTAATTTGATAGTTCATCTTGGGAACAAAATCTGCTTACTGAAAATGACATATGCTCCCTCTATCAATGTTTACAACTCTGAGCCAACTTTGCAGCTTATTACAATAAGCTAGATACTTTCTTCTACTGGTTATAACGCAAAACAGACGAATAAAACGTCTGAGTTAATAGTAGCATTCGAAAAAACATCATATTTCGGAAAAAATCGAAGATTAATACAGAGAGTTGAAACTTTCAACTTCCGTTTACACGAAATATGCCTCCGTGCCACTTTTTCGTTCTACCGTCTTGATTTCACGGCTTAAAATCGACCGAAGACCATAAAAGGACCACGTACCACCGTAGGAGCATGAAAATATGGCGAAAAATCGCTAATAAATCGCGTACGTCCCAGCGTGGCTGCATTAAGTCGTATTAATCACTTTTGTAAATTAATGGCGGTTGTAATACTTGTAGGTCGATTAAAAGTGGATTTATTAACGATTTTTCCACGACCACAGAGCCGATTCATGGCCTCTTCGATGATATATCGACACGGAGTTGAGGAATGCTCCTTTGGGCTAAAAAAAAATAGGGCTAGATCGCTCGGCGAGGAAATGTAAGAGATAAATTATAACCATTTTGGAATTTGTTCATCTTTGGTATTCAAATACTTCTAATAATAATTTACTGATTTAATTCAATTTAATTATCAATAAAAATATCATAAATATTTCGGTATTAACCCTGAAATCAAATTTTACCTAACAACTAATAATAATGGTCTTTATTTTAAATAAAATACATACTACATTTCGAAAAATATAGGACTTGAAATGAAATAGTTTCAGTCTAGCAAGTTAGCAATCTGCCATGCCTATATTCCAGATATTCTCCTACAGTATATAGCTCTATCTTGAGCAGCAGTTTGTAGATTAGTTTTTTGAATTTTTTCAATGATAATGATAATGGCTAGCTCCCACATAGGAATTCTAGGCTTGGCTTGATTTTCAAGCTACTTAGCTTGAGCTTGACTTGATTTCATTTCAAGCTCAAGTCAAGTAGTGGGTTTTCAATCTTAAGTCAAGTCAAGTATTATTTATCAAGTACTTGAATCATATCAAGTCACTAGATTTTTAGCAGTTTTATTGTGTAGAGTACATCAATAAAAATGATGAATTGAGGAAGAACTTTGCAACGAACACTTTCATTTATGAAACTCATTGTATAAAAGAACCGGAAATATCAACTTTTTTGAAATAGAAACTTAAATTAAATCACTATAAATCATAACAAAATAAAGAATAATACAAACATTAAGTTTCCCAATATTGAGAAACCTCCAAGCTTTGTTTGATTTCATAATTTTCCATCCAGGATCTAAGACACATAAGGCATCTTATAGATTTGCCGCCTAACCTATTGCGGGTTTTTGTAACTGTAAGAGCAGCTTTGGAAAATTGTCTTTAAACAGAAGCTGTATATGCTGGCGTTGATGAAAAATCCTTGGCCATTTTGGCCAAGTTTGTAAAGATATTTCTGAAACTACCAAAATCTACCAAAGGATTTCATAGAAATGTGAGAGAACTACTAATAAGGTCACACTGGCGAATGCTTCAGTTTCTCGGTGCTCGAGGAATCCCCTTATTTAGTCTAAGCGCGCACGAGATTGCAGAAATATAATATGCCGTGCGACGGGTGCATATCAAACTCAAGTAGCTTAATATCAAGTCAAGCAATAAATATCTAAAATCAAGTCAAGTCAAGCTGAAGTATGTTATTTTTCACGAGCTTGATTTTCAAGTCAAGTATGGTTGGTTAACAAACGCCGTTCAACATCTCTCGGCTTCAATTCGTACTGCACCCAATTTTCTTGTTTCTGAATCATTTCCATTTGAATTCTTGTTGCGTTTGATACGATTCTTGATAAATTAATGCCTCCAATTAAGCGTCTTCGAAAACCTTCTCTCTTCCACCGCCATGCTGGTCTTCGACGTCAAAATCACCGTTCTTATAGCGTTGAAACCATTATCGGCACGTTCTTTCATAAATAGATATTTGAGGGCATTCGATGAGCCTCAGCCGCAGATATCTTCATATTAAAGCAGAAAACTGAAACCTCCCGCAAATGACAAGAATATGGCTGGTAAGCCGTTCAATGAAGCCATGTTTAATGAAGAAAACTTTATAAAGCAGGCACAAATCGACTAATATTTCGATGGCTTCATGTTTAAAAATACCTAAGCTTATTGTATGACATCTACGATCCATTGTTTGTATGTGGAATGCCTAATTCCCATGTTCATCGAGAAATCGATAAATCTAGGTTACCGTCAACATTATGAGCTACATCAGCAATATTTTCAGTTGTTCTTGGGCGACGCACAAAGTTTCGATTCTTCAGATCACTAACTTGCCCCAACAGCTCACAGTTTTGCACCAGTTTCACTATTGCCGGCCTAAGAGGTGCTTCACGAAGATTCAAATTTTAAAGTGCTTTAGTTTTGGGAACTGTGACTGCAAAATTTTCACCATTTTTTAAGTGAGTTTTAATAACTTCAATGCTTTGTTGAAGAGGGTATCGTTTTATGGCGTAGTTTTTACTTGTCAAATGTCAAAAGATGACAGCTTCAAAAGTGGCAATTGCGCAGATAGCAGGATATTCAAAATGAAACCTCTTATTGTAAATGATTGCAAATTATTACAACCAATTTCAGACGACAATAATTATTGAGAGATTAAGCAATTTGTTGAATGAATTTTGTGT
The DNA here is from genome assembly GCF_914767665.1 of Harmonia axyridis. Lineage (NCBI taxonomy): Eukaryota > Metazoa > Arthropoda > Insecta > Coleoptera > Coccinellidae > Harmonia > Harmonia axyridis. The sequence goes on from NC_059505.1 coordinate 40,535,275, forward strand.
GCACTTACCTCGTAAGTTAAAAGAGATGGTGTCTGTGAATTCACCCCCTAATCTGGTGGCAGAAGGTGGTTATGTGGATAGGTGAAAGGGATGATTAACCTCTTCTGCACCGGCTTCGTGGTTATCACTTAATTCGAGTATCACACAATTTACTCGAAATTGCTTAGTCAGTTTTTAACAGAAGAACAGGAATTGAAATATATAAAGATGATAGATGAATTTGAAGTAAGCAATGAACTTAAGTTTGATAACTTTTCGAATAGATAAGCACAGTTCGACACTTGAGAAAATTATTAATTAATGGCGTTGTTCGTTTACCGACCGGGTTCATTTCGCGGCCGCAGGTGGCGCCAACAAACAACAAATTTTCTCCAGGAGCTACAGGGTACATTCACGACGTAACATATTGGAAATCCCTTATATTCTGCAACTTGAAATCGATTGTCAAGGTGCCATAACCTTTGAAAAATAACCTATTCTGACGTCTACTGTCAGATAATATTATACAGACTTGACGTCAGCGCTTCTATCATTTTTTTATAAGGTCAAAGCAACCGAAATGTAAAAGGATTCAAACAGCGATGACAAGGAATCGAAATCGTGGTCCAGTTGCCTGCCAGAGAAGACTCTGCTGCTTCCATTTACGGAAGCCACGAAAGTCATGCGAGAGGCATCTTCGGTACCTCTCTCAACAACAACATTATAATGCGGCCATATTTCCAGGGCTATCTGAACGATCTTGACGCGATCACAATTGTCGACCTGGTATATATTAATTCCCTTATAGACGTGGAAGATGAGTTGTGACGTCGCCGACAACAATCGACGATCGTGGGGATCAATACGGGATAGAAACAGATCGTGCTCATCGATTAATTCAACAGGCAATATCGATAATGCATCCTTTCGTTGTTATTTGTTCTTGTTAGAACACAAGATGGAAAAATTTAGAGATTCGTGATGGTGAAGATGATGCGAAAGGATTTGTAGCGTGTTTGACAGATGGTACTGTCATTTATTTTAAGTACTATTGGCACAACCTGGCAGTTTTCCTGATTTGTTATGATGAGGGATAGCTGAGATGTCGACAGGGTGGGCCACCCTAGACTTTTAAGGAAAATGGAAGGTAAGATTTTATTGAAAACTAGCTGCCTGCCCCAGTTTTGCACGTTCTGTCAGGCAACTCAAATATATTCTTCGAAGTGTCAAATTATCCTTTTTTGTGCGAAACAAAGACTTAAACTTTCATCAATCGGTACATCTATTAGACTCAAAACTCCTAGCAAAAACCTCAGATGTGATGCCAAATATGTTCGTTTTCAAAGCACCTTTTGAAGCAGTCATTGAAGATCGTCCAGTGCAATAAACTTAATAAATCACTTGAACAAGAAGTCCTCCATATGGAATACCGATGGATCAAAATTATAAAAAGGCTCAGGTATTTGGATATATGAGCCTGAACGAGCATCTCGAGATCTTTGGGAAGTGAGCTCTCTATCCCACAAACCCAGACACTAGCAGTATATACTTGCGCCAAGAGTGTCTCAAAAGAAGCCTCAAAGGGGCGAGTATTAACATCACTACGGACATCCAGGACATACTGAGGTCCCTGGAATCATATAGCCAGAGATCTCTATTGACATGGGAGTGCCGTAATACCTTAAAATAACTGACCAGAGGCAATAAAGTAACTCTATTATGGGTACTGGGGTAGGTTGAAGGAAATGAAAAACCCGATGAACTTGCAAAAAAGGCATCAAGGTTGACACCTGTTGGTCCTGAGCCCTTCTATGGGCTTGGAAAATACCAATACAAGACAACATAGGGCGTGGGACAATAGAAAAATCCTCTGGAGAAAAACACTCCGGGTCTTGCTCAGGCAAAGAAATTTGTGGTGCTTTCACCGACCTATACCAAAAAGGTGCTGAAGCTACCACGAGCTGAGCTTTGGGTAATGGTGGGACTGCTGACAGGACACTGTCGGTGCAAAAACCTTTTGTACCGCATGGGTAAGTCAGCAGATGAGATCTGCAGACTCTGTGGAAAGGAGGTGGAAACAGCTGAACACATAGTGTGCAAATGCCTGTAGCTGACTGACCTAAGAACCACTCACATGTGGAAGTCAGTTCTGGATACTCAGGAAGTTATAGCCAAGGCTCCTAAGGATGTCGTCGGTTTCATTAGCAGCATCGACGGCCCCCCTGATGGGTTTGTATGAATACGTAGGGTAAAGAACAAAATATCAAATTGGTCGCAGTTCCCGGCAGCTAACAGTGTCGTAGCTACCCTGATAAAATGGAATAATAATAATAATCACTTCGATACTTGGAATCCTACAAAGCTGAAATTTCGGATATGGATTACCAATATCCCGTGTATCATTTACATGTAATAAAATAAGTCCCTAATCATACAGGGTTGTTCCAAATCACAAGCTTCAACGAGACATAGCAAAATGATAATCTACACTTATTTAAACTTTTTTTTTGGGAAATTTAAATAAAAAATATCAATACCATTAAAAACAGTTTATTACATCCCTTGTAATAGTCTTAGAAAAGTTTACCTATCTTCATTTCCACGCTTTATCACGCCGATCTAACAGGAAGTCGAAAAAAAGTCCAGAATGTTCAGATGAGGTCGACGACAAGGCCACACAGGTTCTCTTTAATTAGGGAAGGCGATACGCCACTCGAGTGATCCAATCTGAGGAATTAACATGGATATTCAAACGGCGGTAACGTGTGTGGACATACCGCGCTCAATTAAGGTACGAATCTCAATTGCTCGTATCGGTATTGAGCCTGTTTGGCGACAGGTATCTGTTTTAATTGCGATGTGGCTTTGCCGCATGGGCGGCTCTGGATTTCTGCTCCTGAAGGATTTTTTTAATGGGCGAATACTTGTGACTTGCCGAGTATTTCTTAGATTGAGCGGCTTCTTGTTAATTATTGCTAATGATTATAAGATGTGTTCATTGAATTGTTAGGTTTGTTGGGTGGATTTCCATGGGTGTGTGTCATTTTGAAATTTATTTTTTTTTTGGCACCCTAAACCAGCGGTTTTGGACATTAGCTCATTGGAAACGGCGTTGTGAGTGTAGCTACTTTTGTTATTTGCTTTTTGAAGGGAAAATATACAGTTGAAGCAGAATCTCGGCTTGATGAAGAGTTTCCGGGGTCTGCACAAGGAAAATCAACCATCATTGATTGGTATGCTGAGTTTAATCGTGGTGAAATGAGTACCGAAGACGGCGAACGCAGTGGACGCCCAAAAGAGGCTGTCACCGACGAAAAAATCAAAAAAGTTCACAAAATAATTTTGAATGAGCGTAAAGTGAAGTTGATCAAGATAGCAGACATTGTGAAAATATCATCTGAACGTGTACATCATATCATTCACGAATATTTGTACATGAGAAAGCTGTGTGTAAAATGGGTGCCGTGCGTGTTCTCAATCAATCAAAAGCAACAACGTTTTAATGTTTCTGAGCAGTGTTTGAAGCTGTTTAGGTGCAATAAACCTGAATTTTTGCGTCGATATGTGAAAATGAATGAAACATGGCTCCATCATTTCACTTCGGAGTCCAATCGACAGTCAGCTAAGTGGACTGTACACGATGAACCGAAAGCAAGGAAAAACACAACAGTCAGCTGGCAAGGTTATGGCTTCAATATTCTTGGATGCGCAAGGTAAGGTCCAAAAGGGCCATACCATCAATAGCTATTATTATATATCATATTTGGATCGTTTGAAGGATGAAATCGTTAAAAAACGGCCCATTTGAAGAAAAAAAGTGTTGTTTCATCAAGACAAGGCACTGTGTCCCAAATCAATTAAAACAATGCCAAAATTGCATGAATTGGGCTTCTAATTGCTTCTGCAATCACCGTATTCACCAGATCTGGCCCCCAGCGACTTTTTCCTGTTCTCAGACCTCAAAAGAATGCTCGCTGGAAAGAAATTCAGCGCCAATGAAGAAGTAACTGCCGAAACTGAGGCCTATTTTGAAGCGAAAGACAAATCGTACTACAAAAATGGTATCGAAAAGTTGGAAGATCGCTATAATCGATGTATCGCCCTCGAAGGCAACTATGTTGAATAATAAAAACGAATTTTGTCGAAAAAATGTGTTTCACTATGGTAGACTTTGGACTTTTCAATAAGACTGTTATAGTTATTCTTTATATACACGGTTTTCTAATGAAAGGTTTCATTTTGAATAGACCGCTATCTGTGCAGCTGTCATTTTTGAAGGTGTCATCTTTTGACACTTGAAAAATAAAATCTACGCGATTACTAAATATGGAACGATAGACGCTTCAACGACTCATTTAAATTTTTTAAACACTACAAAAAAAGCACCTCTGGGTTGTCGTGAAGCACTTCGGTTGGTAATAATGAAACTGATGAAATAATTTATACTTTTTCAGATACCCGAGCAGCAAAATCGCTGGAGGTCTTGCTCAATCAACGTCGAATCATTGTTCCCACGTGGTTTCGCAATTCTGAAATATCGAATGATACTCTTGAACGGTGGGCGCCCGTTGAACAAACAACTTTCTTCTCCGACCGAGTGGGCGTAAGCTCTCTAAGTTTTAAAATTAGATTTATCGACAATAACTCGAAAATAAGCTTTAGGTGGTTCGCTCACTTTGGGAGGATGTTTTTCGTTGTTGTCTTCTTGCTCTGTACGAAATAGCGAACTGTCGCTCTGACCTTTGAGACGACGAGGATCCACGCTTTATTTTTGGACGTTAGTCATGATATTTAAAGGTGCGTCTAGCTGCAACAACTGTTGGAATCTAATGGACTTGAATTTCATCGATCCACCGGAGGATTTGAGGAAACTAGACTGAATTTGTATTTTTTATTTCTACTTCATTAGCATTTTTTCCAGAGGAGTTCCTTAATGGGCAAAATACGAAGAGATACTTTCGAAGTTGTGTTCTTAACAGGCCAATTGAAAGGTCCCCGGTTTACTATAGTAAAATACATTTCACCCACAAACCACCCAGAAATCACAATATCGAATCCTTCTAACCAACAATCTAGAAATTCCTCATTATTGCAAGTAATTTTCGACTCCCATCTCTACTCCCTTCATTTTCTTCGACATGAAGATCTTGAACAAACAAAGGCGAAGTTATTACTGAGTATTTTTCAAACGCTCGGCATTCGACGTGATTTATTGAAAGGGGCCCTTATTAGAGAAGACAATCTGATGGGAGAACATGCCAATTTGAAGTCCATTACGCGAATCAAATCGCTGATTGGATTTACGCTGCCATTCTTTTTAAGGTCGGTTCTTGTTGATTTTTATGTCGAGTTGGCCGTTATCTTTGATGTGGTTAACGGTAGGGTGAGGTCTGTGTAATTTGGTGCAATATTGGGTTGTTATTATCGTTGGTTTGAGGCATTGCAAACATTGGAGATTAAATATTGGATTAGGGATTTAATTTCTGCAAGAAAAGGTATTTTGAAAAGGTTAAACAGAGGATTTTTCAGTAGAGCTCACATTGATGACACTTATGGATCTTAAAATCTGAATATCATCTGGTTCCAATTGAGAATGTTCATTTCCAATTGAATTACAGTTGGTTTTCTCGTTTTTTCAGATTGGAGTTTTCAATAACTTTGAAGAGAAAGCCATTTAGCAAAGGTTGAACAGACGATTTTGCAATTGAACTCATCTTGATGGCACTCATAAATACCAAAATCTAAGAAACATACTCTGTTTGAAGTGGTTCAACTTGAAAATGGTTCTTGTCAACTGCAATACAGTAGATTTTTTTTGGTTAAGAGCTTGAATATCAATTACTTTTGCAAGAGAAGCCATTTGGCAAAGGTTGAACAGACCATTTTGCAATTGAGCTCACATTGATGGCACTTATGAATGCAATATCTGAAATCCAATCTTAATTTGAAGTGGTTCAACTGAAAAATGATTTCTGCCAATTGCAATAAAGTTGGTTTCCTTTTCTTTATAAATAAGAACTTGAATATCAATAATTTTTGCAGGGGAAGCGATTAGAGTTCAAATTCCAATAAATTTTGCAGAACCATCCATCATGTTCACATTGATGACACTCATGAATCCCAAAATCTGAATACCATTTTTCTAGTACCTATTGAATTCTCTTTTCTTACCAGCCTCAAGAAAAAACGAACCTAATCGAAGCACAATTTCAAAAGAAAAAATCTCAAATACGTGTCTGTGCGGTCCGGCACTATAAAATTTGTATCAAACCGTCAGTCCAGTTGACTGATGCCCTCTCTCTATCTGTTCCCATTGTGGTCTTACGGCCCTAGTCTACCATCCCCACATAAACACTTGTACGTACCACATATACAATTGATAAAGGAGTCTCTGAAAGGGCAGACCATCGGACGGGCATGGAATCGCGAAAAATATACAGTCCAGAAGTTGCGAGCCATTGTATGTAGATCGTAGCACGCTTATCCCATGCTCCATATAGATGAAGGAGCATTTTATTACTTCTATTCCGCAATATAATCGTTAAACCGCACTAGAATCAGTCTAGGGAGAGGGAGAAAGGACGTTAGAACTGGATGTGACGTTTAGATGGTGCCACTTGTTAACGTCGACTGTCAAGTGCGGAACCGTTTTGGGGTTAGGTCTTGAGTTGGCTCGGATCATAGAGTAATAAACATAGATAGAGGTAGTATACGCAATTTTTACATTTCCCCAACATGGTTAGATTACGTTGTCGGATTGTGTTATATTTTCGAATCCACAATTTTACTATATCGTTATGAATGTATATTATATTGAATGAAATATATTTATTTGAGTGATTCCCGATTAAATATGCGAGTTTGAATATTTGGAATCCGATATTTTTCCTAATTGTCGAATTTACAATAAGCTGAATATTTATTATTTTCTGTATCGACCTGCTGAAATCCAAGGTTTGGCAACTTTTGCTCTCCTAGTGTCATCGGTTGTTTCACGTCGTTTGGCGCGCTTGAAGTTTGTTTTCTGAATTTCTGATATATTTAGGTATTTATTTCAATATATTTTGAGTTAATATGAAACGTTGATTCACCATGGGACATAAGAAGTGAGTTCTTTGTGGAGAAACTCGCGAATTGAGTGAAATATCGAATCTCTGATATGTTTTCATTTCCGCACGCTTCATGTCAAATTTGATAATTCATGTTGGGAACAAAATTTGCTTACTGAAAATGACATATATGCCCAGCTATCTATGTTTATTACTCTTAGGCGTGGATGGACATATGACAGCAATGATTCATGTATAAAGGTATATATTGTTACTTATTCAATATTTTACCTCAATATTTTAAGTTCTAACAAATCAAAACGTCAAATTTTGATACGAAATACAAGATTTATATGTAATCCCCTAGCCAATTAATGAGAAGGGTGTATACAAGAAGAATAAGTGGTAGTAGCTCAAAAAAGCTGCTTGCCAACACATAAAATTGAATCTTAATTGTAGATTTGAGAATTTGAAAAGTAATAACGCAGCCGATAAAGAGTTTTCAAGGCACTGCTATGATGTTAGGTCCTTTGGTGAAATTTTTACGATCCTAGTAGATCCTCTACGAGCTACGTTTCAATATTGAATCCATATTATTCATTCAGTTAAGTGATAGGATAATAGTATATTGTGCAACAAGTGGGGAAAGTCCAACTTTTCTCGCGAGTGTGGAAGTTTGTGGCACGAGCCTGAAAGGCGAGTGCCGCAAACACACGAGCGAGAAAAGGACTTTCTCCACATGTTGCACACTATACTTTTCCTACAACTGCACAAATTTCAATAATTCAAGTAATGCACTTGATTCAAATCAAAATGACCTTCGTTGACAGTATGTGCTAATTTATTGCGTTTCCATAGAAACGACTCAAAAACCCAATTTCATTGGTCTACCAAGGGAGGTGTGGGCAAAGTGCCGTGGGAAATAACATTTCCCACAGTATGCGCAATACATAGTTTTGCAATTGAGTAAACTAGGCAGAATACGCTACTTTTCATAGCAGTTGTAGGAAAAATAAATTAATATCGATTAAAAATGGCAGAGAAAAACATAACAGTAATGAAGTGTTAAAATAATTTGCAGTATTTCGTCTTGTAAACCCAGAACGAAAATATCAAATCGTTCACAAATGATGCCTTCTTGCCTAACAGAACAAACAGAAGCGTGAATTGTGAAATCGAGTATTATAAAAACATTCACTGTTTATTTGAACTGGAAATAGCCGATTTATAATTAGCGATTTTGAATATTAGCATAAGCTATCGAGAAAATAGGTTAAAACGGTGTCCGACAAGAGGAAGGAAGCGTAGCGATGTTGAAATTAGACTAATGTAAGCATGAAGAGGACTCTTCAGCTAAATCTGCCGTAGCTGGTGAAGATTGGTCCTAACCTATTTCTCTTATTATCGTCTCGAAGTTCTCGAACTTGAATTAACGATAATTTCAAATGTCATTAGTGAAAGTCCTCAGTATACAGGCTGTTCCAACGAAAATTAGAACTTTCCTCACAACTCTGAAACAAAAATTTTTCATATCCACCCCATAATTTTTTTTTTTTATGAGAATTCCCATATGGGAATTTTATACCATAACAGTAACGTAGATCATGAAAATGCTTGCTGTTCAGCGATTAATCCATTATATCAGAAATTGTAGGTTGTAAACAGAAATTTTCAAAAAAAAAATTTGATGATATTCTCGATACTGCCAACTCTCCTTGAGGCAAGATGCGGACTTGAAACCGCAATATGTTTAAGATCATTTGTCGATCTATAAAAGCATTCTTGACTTTCAAACTTACCAACTCTCAATATCTCTTTCCTATTCAAAAAATGTTGGGTTGGGGGTTGGCCACCTTCATGGAAGTGTTTCCTTTCTGAACACTCTCATGATGATAATTCTTCCTTCTCAAAACAGAAGTTGACCTGATATTTTTAAATCTTCGAAAATTCTTCGTCTCTGAGTTCTCGAGGGGGACCAATTTTCATTGAGATATCCTGTAGAATTCAAAAATCCATTAAAAAATCCGTCCATCTTGCGTTCAGATCATATTTCGAAAACTATTAGAGCTATTCGCGTGAAATTTGGTACAAAAATCAGTTAGGATACCGCATTAATCCTTGAATTTCGAGACCCATGATCCATGATTTCTAGAGTTAAAAAATCCAGGTCACAAATTTCGAAAAATTCACATTCACAGAAATTGACTACACACAATCATGATATTACAGATCTGTAATACCATGGTTGTACCGAATGAAATATTTCAAACCGCATGGCTCTATTTCAATTAGTTTCGGAGACAAATTTTCCAATATTCAAATTGTAACCTAAGCAGCGCCGGTCGTGATCAGCATCTGAATAGATGACCGCTGTTTCATACAAATCGCTTTTTAATTCCAAAAACAGCGTATCTAATCCACTGAACAATTCAAAGACCTCACATTCTAATGCCGTCTCTGCACGTTCGTCCCATAGCAGACTCGATAATTTACGATGTTGGCTTCCTTTACTCCATATGATAATTGATCAAGATTGATAATTCATATGACAGTACACGATCTTGTCAAAGGCGTCTGTGACCAGGTTACATTATATCCGTTGTCAAGTCCTGGGCCGTCTTGAAAATATGATCTCAGCTCGACTACTCTTCACGCTACCTGATATTGGATATCCTAGACGTCATCAATAATTTTATCATAACGTCTGAACGACGCCTCACTAGTCACGGTCATGATTGTGAATGATTGGAATGTGGAATGAGGGAAAAAAATTTGATGTAATTTTTTTCTCGAAATTTTAAGCCGTTATTTCATCAGCAAGTAATAGTAGGTGTCAGGGTTAGAAATATTTAGAGGGGCACTACTGGGATATCGAAAACCGTTAGAGAAATAGGGTGGCTTAAATTATCAAAAAGTTGCGTTATTTAGGGATCAGTGTGTTGGTGTTAACAGATCCAAAATATCACCAATGGTTCCCGAGATATCTCGAAAAAACTGAAAATCTCGTTTTTTTTCTGTATAACTAATTTTTTTTTGGAGAAAACTTCACGAAATTCGGTTTGTAGCGATTATCCAATATACAGGGTGGCCATTTGAAAACGAAACAGACGAGATTACAGACGAAATAAGGTTTTTCGATAGAAATGCTCGGACAGGTCGATTTCTGTTTCGAGGGGGACAACTTAAGATGTAGGTTACGGACGCATAGCGCTTCAACCCTTGCTGCTACAACCCCCACCCCCAATTTTTGAATAGGGAAGATGGGGTGAGTGATACCTCAATTTAAAGGTATTTTTATACTGATTTCAGCACAGTAATTGTTTTTTCATTTTATGCATTAGTTCTCGAAATATTCATGCGTTAGTTAGTTAGGAAGGAAGCCACAGTCATGGTTGTTTTGAAGCTCAAAATGTCGATTTTTCACAAAACACTACAAGTGCCATGAAAACACTACTTCATTTTCAAATACTTAGTTAAGAATATTTCGAGAACTAATGCATAAAATGAAAAAACAATTACTGTGCTGAAATCAGTATAAAAATACCTTTCAAATGAGGTATCACTCACCCCATCTTCCCTATTCAAAATTTGGGGGTGAGGGTTGTAGTAGCAAGGGTTGAAGCGCTATGCGTCCTTAACCTACATCTTAAGTTGTCCCCCTCGAAACAGAAATCGACCTGTCCGACCATTTCTATCGAAAAACTTTATTTCGTCTGTAAGTCTTCTACTCTCAAAATGCATTCACCATTCAACAAATTCTCCTCATACTGACCCTGATCATCCTGAAAGCGCTGAAAATCTACGAAATGAGCTTTGTTGTAACATTCACCTGTAAATTGCCGTTATTACTGTGATAAATACTATTGTTAATACGACGTTCTAAGAAGTCGCGAGTGTCTCATTTTGCTACCATCGTAATTTATTATACCACGGCCACTGGTACTTATTAGCTTATTCTGGTCTCTAGTACCACCATATTCAGCGCGGCAATAGTTGTTAGGCAAAACGTGTTGAATATTCTGATCATTTCACGCCAAATCCCTTATCCGAATTGATATTGTCGAATGATACAACTTGTTCTTTCCAGGGAATAACATCAGAGATGGCTCAGACATTGACCAGAAAGATGGACAGTGGTTTGGAGCTACTTTGAGCACTTCAGGAAGGAATAATGGACCAATTGTGGTGAGTACTAGTATAAGTTTGCGATTTAGGTCCATTTGTGAATTACATTCTTCAGGTTCTTTGTTGAAAGCTTACACCAATAATAACGGGTGTTTTTTTCGAGGTATATAACTTTAAGTTGGCATTACTGTTCAAGATGGCTACCGATTTAACAGCTGTCAAGTGATTTATTCTCAGTTTGGTTTGGCAATTCATCATGAATAGACTCACGCCTGAACAACGCTTGCAAATAGTGCAATTTTATTTCGAAAATAATGGTTCTGTGCGGAATACGTATCGCGCACTTTTGTTTAGCGATGAAGCGCACTTCTGGTTGAATGGCTACGTCAACAAACAAAACTGCCGCATTTGGAGTGAAGCTAATCCTCAAGTGTATGTCGAAACACCGTTACATCCAGAAAAACTTACTGTTTGGTGCGCTTTATGGGCTGGTGGAATCATTGGTCCGTACTTCTTCAAAAACGATGATGGCCAAAACGTTACAGTCAATGGTGATCGGTATAGAGCCATGATTACTCAATTTTTCATTCCTGAATTGAACAACCATGATGTCCAGGAGCTGTGGTTCCAACAAGACGGCGCAACATGTCACACAGCTCGTGCCACAATCGATTTATTATTATTATAGAAACGTTTGGTGACCGCCTAATTTCACGTTTTGGACCTGTGAATTGGCCTCCAAGATCTTGTGATTTAACACCGGTAGACTACTTTCTGTGGGGCTATGTAAAGTCATTGGTCTATGCGGATAAGCCACAAACCCTTGACCATTTGGAAGACAACATTCGCCGTGTTATTGCCGATATACGGCCACAAATGTTGGAAAAAGTCATCGAAAATTGGACGTCCAGATTGGACTACATCCGAGCCAGCCGTGGCGTTCATATGCCAGAAATCATATTTAAAATGTAATGTCACAAGATTATCTTGCGGATAAATGAAATTCATGTCAATCGAATAATCCTTCGTTGTTTTATTGCAATTTAAAGTTCTATAGCTCTAAAAAAAACACCCTTTATTAAAAGATCCTCGAAGAAAAGAAGCCTACTTCCAAAGTAAAGATTAAACTTTCTACAGAAAAGTTATCGAAAAGTTAGAGGAATGCTTCTCGTAGAAAAGTAACGTTATCAACCTTCGCTAACAGTTCTAAGAGTTGCATTTTACAGTATACACATTTCTTAGACTTCCGCATTTTTGCGTTGCCTACTGCGAACTCTGTTAACCCAGACCGAGTTCGTATTTCTTCGTAGATAATGGAGGTAAAAAGGAGTTTGATCCATGTTGTATCGAGTCTATTGACATCTCATCTCCGTGTACTACTGCACTTCGATGGAACTTTGTCTAGGCGCACTGGTTGTGGCCTAGGACGTTTCAGACTCGTCTCGGAATTTCATTTTTTTGAGAGGTTTGGAAGGTTTAAGGCAAGCTTGAAATCAGTGTCATTTCAACTACCATAGCGTTTGTCATGCTAAATGATCACAAAGAACTCAATATTTGATTGATGGCATCAATAGTAATGTATATTATATCCAAAGTCACTTGGAGGAAGCTGAATTTTTTGATTATACAAGGGTTGTCCAAGTTTCCAGAAATTCCTTTGGGGCTAGTGAATTTATTGCCTAACAATGCTTTCAAATGAACCCCGGTATTTATCGGATCGCAGTATCCACTCCAAAGGGACATGTATGTCCAAGCGTTTTTATGGACTAGTTCAAGTGACTTTGGATATACTATACCCTCTTCTAGCTAAAAAAATTGAATATTCGCGCACCTGTCACCAAATAACTCTCTGCCGAGCATCTCTACGATTTTTCTGTCGAATGCTGAGTGAGACTTTGAACCGAATCCAAAGCGAGGAAAACATACAATAGCTGTCAAGGTTATGGCATCAGTATTCTGGGATGCGCAAGGTAAAATATTTATTGATTACCTCCAAATGGGCCAGACCATTAACATCGATTATTATATAGCGATATTGAATCTTTTAAAGGATGAAATCGGCCTCATTTGAAGAAAAAAAGGTGCTGTTTCATCAAGACTATGCACCGTGTCACAAATCAATGAAAACAATGGCAAAATTTCATGAATTGGGCTTCGATTTGCTTCTGCATCCACCGTATTGGCCTGATCTGGCCCCCAGCGACTTTTTCCTGTTCTCAGACCTCAAAAGAATGCTCGCTGGAAAGGAATTTAGCGCCAATGAAGAAGTAATCCCCGAAACTGAGGCATATATTGAAGCGAAAGACAAATCGTACTACAAAAATGGTATCTAAAAGTTGGAAGATCGCTATAATTGCTGTATCGCCCTCGAAGGCAACTATGTTGAATAATGAAATCAAATTTTGCCAATAAAAAAAGGGTTTTACTGTTGTAGGCTGGGGACTTTTCAATTGGCCTCTTACATATCATCCAATATATTTTTTTAGGTCCACCCGTGTAGTAGGAAGATGGAGCTTGGTAAATTAAATTGAATGGTTACTCAATACGATCTATTAGTGATGACGTCACACACCGCCATTTTAGTTCTCCTGTCAGTGTTCGGAATCCAAACAAACAAATTGTCATTCAAATTAGTACGTTGTCGTTGAAGAAATTGGCTTATTTTGATGAATAAGATTATTTAAGGAACGATTGTACTATTAACTGATAAACAGAAGGAACGAGATTAATGCCAGCAAGTTCGAACTTGAAGTTCAACTAATGAAAACGGCTTTTCACAAAACCTGGGGAATGATACAGGATTCAAACTTACTGGTATCAACCTAGTTTCTTCTGTCTATGAATAAATACTGAAATCGTTCCTCAAATACTCTTATTTATGAAAATAAGCCAATTCCTTCAACGACACCGTACTAATTTGAATGACAATTCATTTGTTTGGATTCCGAACACTGACAGGAGAACTGAAATGGCGGTGTGTGACGTCACACTGATAGAGCGTATTCACATCACCCCCGAATGCTCTCGTGGCAGCGTCCGCATAAACGACGTAGAAAGGTATCGTACATATCGGAGATGTATCCGGCAGAGCGAAACCAGCTCTACCGCATTTCACCAACGGCCCATGTCCGTATTTGCACTGACTGACCGGGGCTTTTTACAATAGGTGCACAACACTCGATATTCCGAAAACGTAACGGCAGCCATTAGCGGTGTCATCGGCCATTCTTACCCTCTTTTCCCATCAGAGACGCGGGACCGTGTGACCTAGGCCGCTTTTTTTTTGCTGCTGCGGCCGTTCGAGCCGAGGATGAGGCCGAGATTTGGCCTTCGTAAGGGAGTGTCACACGATTTAGGTTGAGTGTGTAGGGGTGGATTGGGTATAAAGCTTTCTTTCATATTTGCCACTAGTTTGAGCTCTTGTTGGATATCTAATGGTTGGTTGCTCTATGAGGTTGAACCCCTGAATCGAAGATCAGAAGTCACGAATCAGAAAAATGGTTTCTGGGTAAAAATATACTAGTGTTGAGCCTCAAGTGGCTTTAAGACGCAGTTACAGATCCTACACAGAACACAACCAGTCCCCCTCATTTGTAAAAGGTGTTTTTTTTTCGAGGTATATAACTTTAAGTTGGCATTACTGTTCAAGATGACGACCGATTTAACAGCTGTCAAGTGATTTATTCTCAGTTTGGTTTGGCAATTCATCATGAATAGACTCACGCCTGAACAACGCTTGCAAATAGTGCAATTTTATTTCGAAAATAATGGTTCTGTGCGGAATACGTATCGCGCACTACGTCCATTAGCGATGAAGCGCACTTCTGGTTGAATGGCTACGTCAACAAACAAAACTGCCGCATTTGAAGTGAAGCTAATCCTCAAGTGTATGTCGAAACACCGTTACATCCAGAAAAACTGACTGTTTGGTGCGCTTTATGGGCTGGTGGAATCATTGGTCCGTACTTCTTCAAAAACGATGATGGCCAGAACGTTACAGTCAATGGTGATCGGTATAGAGCCATGATTACTAACTTTTTCATTCCTGAATTGAACAACCATGATGTTCAGGAGCTGGGGTTCCAACAAGACGGCGCAACATATCACACAGCTCGTGCCACAATCGATTTATTGAAAGACACGTTTGGTGATCGCCTAATTTCACGTTTTGGACCTGTGAATTGGCCTCCAAGATCTTGTGATTTAACACCGCTAGACTACTTTCTGTGGGGTTATGTAGAATCATTGGTCTATGCGGATAAGCCACAAACCCTTGACCATTTGGAAGACAACATTCGCCGTGTTATTGCCGATATACGGCCACAAATAATCTATAGCTCTAAAAAAAACACCCTTCACAACGAAATTACAAGAAACCAAAAAGTCTAGTTAGTACTGAACCTTTTTACATACTTTCAAACTACCATTAGGCTCCAAAAAAAAAAGTTCGGGAGAAAAGAAGGAACGACACTATTCCAGAAAAAAATATCACCCTATAGATTTCCATTCAAAGTTAATATATCACATTATGACAACTTTAAAATGACACATCAATGCCTGAATATCTTGTGGAAGAAAGGTGCTATGAAAAAAACATTAACACCCTGCATCTCGAAAACAAACCGTTTGCGGGCCCAAGTATATAAGACTTTTTTTTCTCAAAATAATACAAGGAAACTGTAGTTTTTGTTTGTATCTCCAATTTACGAACATACTGTAAATATTATCAGATTTATCAGGTGATGAATGGACTAGTTTAGTGATGTTGATAATACTACTAGCAAAACTGATAAATCAGTGAAAAAATTTTGAAAATCCATCAATAAATGACTGAGAAATAGATTATTTAAATTCATGTATTTTAGCGCGGAACGTTTTTGGTCTCCGACTCGTCTGTGACGTCACGCCACTTGCCTGAGATCGCTACACCATAAATTACGTTTAAATACTTAGCCGCGCCAAGGCTCTCGCGACGTTTGTAGTTGTACAGTGTAGTTTTAACTCGAGTTTTGTTTTTATGTCACCATAATGGAAGAAGGCTTCGTGAAAGGGCAAAGTGACAATTTGCCTAAAATAGATATATTCGCAGTGATGGAGTTTTTTTCTTCAAATCCATCTTATGTCAGTGCTAAAATAAAAGGAGTTAAACTTTTCAAGTATCTACTTTTGAGTTTGCTTCATCATGGTTCAACTTATAACAATGATTTATTAAAAAAACGTTTCATAAACAGTTTGTAGTTGAGTACTGGTTGTTGAAGTACATATATCCATTATCAATTGCAAAACATATTTATGTGAGGAGTAAAAAGAGAAAAAATTAATGTTTAGTGCCCGTATAAAATTCGGTATGAATCAATTCTATCCAAGTGGACTTGATATTGACGGGCGTCATATCGTCTTCTTTATGTTTTAAAACATGAGGGAGATAGTATGTTGTTTTTTGTGTGTGAATTTAAAGATTGCAATATTGTCGGTAAGGGTTCGGAACGATCTAAATAGGTGTCTTTCCTGAGACAACGCGATTTTACACAAAATAATAATAACTAGTGATTGTACACCAATGAATTCGTAAGCACTCTGCGAATACCAATCGCCTCGTGTAAGTGGCGTGACGTCTCACACTAGACGCTGCGTGCTATGAAATTAATCTTCCAAGCGCAACTTCAAAGTCCCACAACTTTTTCATTTCTAGAGATATTTCAATGATTCTTCCACATTTTTGTTTCATTTTACTTAAATTTTTAGAATTAATCCTTAACAAAAAAATGAAAACTAGTCCATTGTCGTTTAAAGACAACAATACACCACAGAACATCAGCGCAACCCCACAACCTTCGCTGATCCGGCTCGAAGGACCAAGCATCGTCTATGCAACCTACACCCGTGCGTCCAACGTCGGAAAACCTCGTGCAGCGAAAAAAACCTGACCAATTCCCTCTTCGCTCTCTTTCTCTCTCTCTGCCGCTTTTTTACGATCGCCACAGTCGCCTCTAATTTGTCACCATTAAAATATTACAAATCATTTAACGATCGGGGCACCGCGATCCCAGGAATCTTAAACGTTATATCCGATGATGCCCGTCTAGGGAGCGAGGCGAAACAAAAGCGAATCGCTGCTCTCGGCCGGCGAAAAAAAAAAGAAGATCGATGACGATGATCGCGAGTAGTACATGGAATCGTCTCCCAAATTTGTAGGCAACAAATCGTCGCCGGCCGGTGCACAATGGCCAAGAGAGTGGATGGAAAAAAGGAAGGACGGGTGCGCCAGGGCAGGACCGGGAGTTGGCGAGGATGCAGGGGCGGTCGAGGCGAAAATGGGATTTTGGCGATAGGTGTGGTTTTTTGACGTTTTATCGTGGTTTTTAGTTGGTTCTTGATTGTGAATTACTGCTCTTGGTTGATTTTTACGTGTTTGACATTAGGGGTTATATCATTGGATGATATACAGGGTGTTCCATCATTGACGTGCCGCTCTATTACGGTTAAAGGCTGAAATTTCCAATTTTTTTTGGCACAGTATCGATGAACACATTCTAACGGGTGTTTTTTTTTCGAGGCATATAACTTTAAGTTGACATTACTGTTCAAGATGGCGACCGATTTAACAGCTGTCAAGTGATTTATTCTCAGTTTGGTTTGGCAATTCATCATGAATAGACTCACGCCTGAACAACGCTTGCAAATAGTGCAATTTAACTTCGAAAATAATGGTTCTGTTCGGAATCCGTATCGCGCACTACGTCCATTTTATTTTGTGTAGCGATGAAGCGCACTTCTGGTTGAATGGCTACGTCAACAAACAAAACTGCCGCATTTGGAGTGAAGCTAATCCTCAAGTGTATGTCTAAACACCGTTACATCCAGAAAAACTGACTGTTTGGTGCGCTTTATGGGCTGGTGGAATCATTGGTCCGTACTTCTTCAAAAACGATGATGGCCAGAACGTTACAGTCAATAGTGATCGGTATAGAGCCATGATTACTTATTTTTTCATTCCTAAATTGAACAACCATGATGTCCAGGAGATGTGGTTCCAACAAGACGGCGCAGCATGTCACACAGCTCGTGCCACAATCGATTTATTGAAAGAAACGTTTGGTGATCACCTAATTTCACGTTTTGGACCTGTGAATTGGCCTCCAAGATCTTGTGATTTAACACCGCTAGACTACTTTCTGTGGGGCTATGTAAAGTCATTGGTCTATGCGGATAAGCCACAAACCCTTGACCATTTGGAAGACAACATTCGCCGTGTTATTGCCGATATACGGCCACAAATGTTGGAAAAAGTCATCGAAAATTGGACGTCCAGATTGGATTACATCCGAGCCAGCCGTGGCGGTCATATGCCAGCAATCATATTTAAAATGTCATGCCACAAGATTATATTGCGGATAAATAAAATTCATGTCAATCGAATAATCCATCGTTGTTTTATTGCAATTTAAATTTCTATAGCTCCAAAAAAACACCCTTTATGGTGTAGTTTTTTGTGCTTGTAGTGAGTTTCTTCACAATTTGGTGGACACAAAATGTATTCCATTCTGCGAATTGCGTTAACATAACCTTGACAGCCTGCCTGAAACACAAAACTCAATCTTGCACGGATGTTGAACCAAATATTTCCTCGAATTTTCCAATTCAGAATCATAGAAAGGTCAAATTATTGAAAATGTCAATTTGTATCCTCTTTTCAAAAGAATCAAGTCAATGATTTTTAGTTATCATAGGCTAAATCGATGAATGAACTCATATCATATTCCAAAATGCTCTTTTATAATATTCGAATATTTACCTACCTCGAATTGAAATTAAGTCACCACAATAATAATCTAAAATAAGATCTGCTCTGATGACAACATAGATGAATCACAATGTAAACGATCTTTGGCAAATATAACCCGGCTTGAACAAAATACATTTTAATTTAATTGGAGAAAGGAAACAGCGTTAGGTATAGCATCACTTTCAATTTCGACAAATGATCAGACGATCTTTCGTACGACACATCAGCAATTTTCAAAAAAACAAACAATAACTGTATTATCTGAGTGAACTCTTCAAGTCTTTATTTCAACACTTTTATATTGTATATTTGATAGGGGGAAATCTGCAAGTTGTAAACTACAACCTCCAGTTCCAGAGTTCTAGTGAACTTCTGTATCTCAGATGTCTTCAAGGAGGTTACTTCCTCACTTCTGCAAGTCTCTTGTCCAAAGCATTTTTTGCGTTGGCGAGGCATTTCATCACCAAGTGATCAGGGGTTTGTTCCTCCTCTCCACAGAATCTTCACTCTGTTACTCATTCTCAAGAGGTGCTTCCTGAGGCTGCAATGCCCTGTTAGAAATCCAGCGAAGCTGTTTAAGAGCAATAAACCTGAATTTTTGTGTCGATATGTGACAATGGATGAAACATGGCTCCATCATTTCACTCCGGAGTCCAATCGACAGTCAGCTGGTAAGGTTATGGCATCAGTATTCTGGGAAGCGAAGGTATAATATTCATTGATTACCTCCAAAAGGGCCAGACCAGATTATTATATAGCGTTAAATCGTTGAAAAACGGCCCCATTTGAAGAAAAAAAAGTGCTGTTTCATCGAGACAATGGGCCGTGTTACAAATCACAAACAATGACAAAATTGCATGAATTGGGCTTTGAATTTCTTCTGCATCCACCGTTTTCGCCAGATCTGGCCCTCAGCGACTTTTTCCTATTCTCAGACCTTAGACGAATATTCGCTGGACAGAAATTCAGCGCCAATGAAGATGGAATCGCCGAAACTGAGGCCTATTTTGAAGCGAAAGACAAATCGTACTACAAAAATGGTATCGAAAAGTTGGAAGATCGCTTTAATCGCTGTATCGCCCTCGAAGCCAACTATGTTGAATAATAAAATCGAAGTTTGCCAAAAAAATGTGTTCTACTATGGTAGACCCAGGACTTATCAATTGGCCTGTTAGCAGCATTATTCTCAGTTTTTCTTGAGCGACGCACACGGTTACGATTTTTCACATCACTGACTTGTTGCAACTATTCAAATTTTGCCAAAAAAATGTGTTTCACTATGGTAGACCGGTGACTTTTCAATTGGCCTGTTAGTTCCTTCAATCCCATTTACCATATCCTACGTCAATCGACCAGCAATGTTTACACACGAACTGGCCGCGTAAATCCATTAAATTAGTCGACAATCCAAGGTAATTGAGGGTTTCGGAGCGGTACGCTAAGCTACCTCTTCAGGCTACGGGCCGTCACGCCCATGCAGGTTGGAAGTCTTCATCTTAATCGGTCCGGATGGTCCCTCCGCCAACTCAATATGGATTATGGGACGGGGACTTTACCGTCACGTGTTGAGAAGAATCCAAACGGACGGCAGTGGCGTTTCTCACGGTGTCATATTGGCGGTATTTGGTGAGATACTCTCGGAATTTAGCTTAAATCAGAAAGTGGGCTTCGAGTTCGGCTGAAATTGGTTTGGATAGGGAGGAATTCGTAAGAAAAGAATATTACTGGTCCACGGTTATGCCCTTGAGGTACTCCAATTTAACAGAAAAAGTGTTGGCAATTTGTAAGTAGCCTGTGCTTCCAAGAAATTAGTGTAGGAAATGTTTTTTATAAAATTGAGATTGTTTCATTGCTTGTGTGTCACGTTAAAAATAAACGTCCTCCACATTAACATCTTGCAATTCTGACCTTAAAAAAAATATATATTCATAGCCCAAACCATTTCCAATACCGACGAAGAATCGACAAACCTTTGTAGTTGAATACTGAAATTTCCAAGAGTCAATTTTTTTTAAATCAAATTGGCGCTCACATTTATAGTTATGAAAACACAAATAGGTACTAAACTGCTCCTTTAAAAACTACGTCTTGTTTTTTCTATAGACCTATTGAGCGTCGTACTTTTGAACAATTCAGGACGTTTTTTGATGAAATCGACAAAACGTCCTTCG
Organism: Harmonia axyridis; assembly: GCF_914767665.1. Classification (NCBI taxonomy): domain Eukaryota; kingdom Metazoa; phylum Arthropoda; class Insecta; order Coleoptera; family Coccinellidae; genus Harmonia; species Harmonia axyridis. Next base: position 40,556,385 of record NC_059505.1, read on the forward strand.
ATAAATTTGACATAGTGATTTCAAGTTAAAACAGACGATTTCATATGGAATTGAAAAGATCTGAGAGGGAAAACAGAGGCTCTTTCAAAAAAAAATCAGATAAATAAGGCATAGCAGGGCGGCGAAATTTTATTTTGCCGGGGCGCCAAAAACGGCTTTATACAAAATCTGGGGAATGATACAGGATTCAAACTTACTGGTATTAACCCGTTCCTTCTGTCTATCAATTAATACTGAAATCGTTCCTCAAATACTCTTATTTATGAAAATAAGACAATTCCTTCAACGACACCGTAATAATTTGAATGACAATTTATTTGTTTGGATTCCGAACACTGACAGGAGAACCAAAAATGGCGGTGTCTGACGTCCAACTAATAGAGCGTATTGCCTCTGCAAACTACGTCCATGTGATCAGCCGTACCTCGCAGCCTGCCATAACCCCTTATCACATCTCCTTGCGTTTTTTCACCCTTCCAACCGTCGCCAATCGTCTGTAGACAGGCAATAGGCCTTCCAGATAATTTTAATTGACTGGAATAACAATTTCTAATAACGGTTCCGGTGATCCGTACTAGCGAGGTCGACATTTTTCCGGTTGCTGTAATTATTGCGTCTTAAGATGGCCGTCAGTTATCTGCCGGTTGTTAGTGGTGAAATATGACGGTGTTTGCATGTAGCAAAGCAATTAGAGAGGTAACGAAGACTCTGGGACTGTGTTACGTTAGGAGAATTTTCGATGCAGTCATTTATAATCAATTTCAGGAGGCTGTGAACAGTTTTCCAATAGAAATGATGTATTTTCAGAACGTTGAGTCGTGATAGCCTTTTGAAATAGAAAGAAATATCACAACCTCATCGAAAGATTGCTCTATTTACTATTAGTATATCATATGCCACATCAGAATACCAATAAAACAATGAAATACAGGAGTTCCTAAATAGAGGGTGCAAAAAAAAGAGAGATTCCTTGGGTAGTGTTGAGAAAAAAGTCCTATAACATAAGCATGCAAAAGTTTTCTTATACGCTTATAATTTTTACAATAATCTGAGAAATCTGTTATTTTTGTTTGTTCCTCCAATTTTGGAAAACCCTGTATAGGGTTTTCTAATGGGAATGAAACAATTAGAAATTGTTATAATAGCAACACGTATAATTCTTTGAAATTCACAAATGAGGACTGATTTTGTTGAAAAAAATTATGATTTTTTACACGTATATTTACTCTATCAAATGGCATAACTTACTGAATACAAAAAAATTAAGAAATGTCAGAATATAATGCACAGTATCATCATTAACACCATCTTAAATTTTTCCATACCTTTTGGAAGGACCCTTCAGTTGCAGCAACATAATATAATGCATAATCCCAAAATTCATCTTAAATAAAACGTGGTAACTTTTAACGAAAAACATATTTGAAATAATGCTTTTTGGGTCTATCTCGATTTTCTATCTTCTTTCTTCAGGAATAATAACTATCATAATTATTGTATAATCTAATATTATCAACCCCTGTGTGCAATTATTTGCTCCTTTTCACCAAATCCTTTCATCTTCTCAGAAAATTTTTTTCGTATTACCGAAAAACCCGCCGGAACGTCATATCTCATCAGAAATCACTACTACAAAAAATTCCTTCATACAAAATTTGCAGGAAATTTCACGCTCTACCGAAATGCCTCATAAATAACGCAGTGCGTCGCCCTCCCCGAGGGTTCCGTAAGCTCGGCGGGTCATGTCATCGCGTCTGCACCGCCGATAACTCTTCGGCGGTACAAAAGGCGAGCCGCTTCAATCGCAACGCTCTTATTAATTTCTACAACACCTCCTGTGGCACCGGAATGGACCGTGGTCAGGGTTCCGTAGCAGCTTTTGAGTGGTACACGGGACATTAAGTGGTTTTCGTCAGGTCGTCGTAATTCAAGAGCGGCAAGTACGCGTTTAAGCGCCGATGTTGTCTGTGAGATGGCAGATAAGGCGACTTGTCTTCAGGAGATAATCGATAAGTTGTATAGTATTTTTAGGTCAATCATACATTCCATAAGCTGAAGAAAGGGTAAATTTGGCTTGGACTTGTCTTGTATGTTTCCACTTAATACCAACAATCTGAGGGGCCATTGATACAAGTTGCAGAAGGAAAAGTTCAAGACCATCCTTCGTCAGATCTTTCTGTCTAATTGAGTGTTCGACGCCTGGAATCATCTGCCTCTTCAGAGGTCTTTGGTGCTTCTTCTGTGAACGTTTTCAAGAATATGTATGATAGCTTTATTCGGAGAAAATATATTTGGGATATCTATGTGTATGATGGTTTCTGCCATCCAACTCTTTGAGTTGTTTTATCTCTCTCTTGCTATGAAGTGTACTATCAACTGATTATTTAATGTCATCTGGTATATTTAGAGTTACCTAGTCAAATTATTTTCTAGTAATCCTCAGGAAGAAATCAATTCTAAGTTTTGATACTTATTTACTCAATATGTAGCGAAGATTATTAAATATTGGATAAACTAACATAATCATCTCTTAAGAGTAGGAATACTCGTTATGAATATATTATATGGACTTTTTTCTTAAAATTTATTCAAGAATTCTCTCATTCTCCTTTTTACCTCCAATTATGAGAAATTTGATTAAAATCCTATATGACCCTATGGGAGTTTATAGCAGATATAACTATCGACACCGCCATACTTTACTCAACTAAGAATTCTGCGTTTCAACTTGTCAGATGAGTATGGTATAACTAAGATGCATAGAAAACCTGGTGTGTCTACCTATACCAGTAAAACTTTCAGACAAAACGGGAGATTTTTCAGATTTATACCTACTCGATTTCGAGGGATCGCGTCTGTTTCAGATGGCGCATACATCGTTTATATTTGACATTTCTCTCGATTCTCGGCTCTCGTGACTTTTGAGTATAGAACAATAATATTTGATATTCTATGCTTGTGACAATCCTCTATAATCTGTCATTATATTCCATTCATTTCATTAAAAATTTGATAGGAACTGAATTGTAATTTATTGTGAAAGTTTGTAAAGTCTAAAATCAGTATTTCATTTGTAAAGGGCGCCAGCGGGAATTCGAAAATTTCTGAAGAGCGCCACCTTACAGAACTCTGGTGAAGCAGAACACCATAGCAACAGGTGGATATCTCAAAAAGTCTGAAACAAAATCGAATCAGTACACACACCAGGGATTATATGCATCTTAACGATGACATTTGACAGCTGTCAAACGAAAAACATTAAATAACAGATCATTTCCACCCCAAACTTCTCGTCGATACACACTGTATTTCTGAAAACAAAGTCATCTGTTCGGCGATTTCTAAATATAGGTAACTGACATAAAAACGCGAGGCTTTTCATCACGTCCTACGCTAAGAGAACCGGCTGTTGAATAAATGACATTCAAACATGTCCATTTTCGTACTCTCAATGACGAATATTGTAATTGTTACTGACGCAAAAAAATGAGTCAAGATATATGTAAAATGAGAGACAGGACGTCCGTTCGGACTTATAAGGTGTCCATTTCGAGTTGTACTATACATTGATCGGACTCTGAGCCAGTGGCGTATCTTCAGAACGGGATTTAAGGTTGTAGCAACGTTTTTGAATTTAAAATTTAGAAATAAAGAAGAAACTGCTAATCGATGGATTCTAATCTACATTAAATTAATTACTTCATATTATATTCTTTTGATTTTGCTTTATTAAAAGATGAACTACAGCTAATGGATTTGATTGTAATTTTTCAAATCAATATTTATTATACATATAATGGGTGTTTTTAGGAGCTTGAGAACTTTCTATGATAATACAAGACAGAAATATTGTTGGAATGAATTTAATAATATTTATTATAATCTAACAAATATTTTTTAAATATGATTTCTAGTATATGTTCGCAGCGGCTATGAGTTACATAGTCCATTCAATCTGTTTAATTTTTCACTACTTTTTCCAATAAATATGGCCTTATAGTAGCTTATCTATTGGCTTTCAATGCTTCAAGAGTTGCTGATTTGTCCATTAAACCAATGACCTAACATTCAATTCTGATAGATGTAATGGTTCAGGTAGGGATTCATCAAGCCAAGTAGCTTGATTATTTGACTATTTGACTTGAAAATCAAGCTCGTGAAAAATTGCATACTTGAGCTTGACTTGATTTCAGATATTTATTGCTTGACTTGATACCAAGCTCCTTGATATCACTTGAGCTTGATATGCACGCGTCATACGGCATATATTTCTGCAATCTCGTGCGCGCTTAGACTAATTACTCGAGCGCCGAGAGACTGAAGCATTCGCCAGTGTGACTTTATTAGTAGTTTTCTCACATTTCTATGAAATCTATTGGTAGATTTTGGTAGTTACAGAAATATCTTTCCAAACTTGGCCCAAATAGCCAAGGATTTTTTATCAACGCCAGCATCTTCAGCTACTGTTGAAAGACAATTTTCCAAAGCTGCTCTTAAAGTTTAAAAAACCCGCAATAGGTTAAGCGACAAATTTCCGACCCTCTTCTTAATTTCCACCAATCACAAACGCTCAATTTTGAATAACAAATGGTTTCTATTTGGAAAAACTGCGAGACAACTCTTGTCTGCAGATTTTTCGGGTTCACCCGCGGCAAAACTTGACAGCTGTTGCCATGAAATGAACACTTTTATACTGTAGTATGTTTTTAATAGCATAAGACCTCTTTATGAGCATGTTTGATAGGTTGAGTACGAAGAGTAGGTATATTATACAGGGTGGCCATTTGAAAACGAAACAGACGAGATTACAGACGAAATAAAGTTTTTCGATAGAAATGCTCGGACAGGTCGATTTCTATCTCGAGGGGGACAACTTAAGATGTAGGTAACGGACGCATAGCGCTTCAACCCTTGCTGCTACAACCCCCACCCCCAATTTTTGAATAGGGAAGATGGGGTGAGTGATACCTCAATTTAAAGGTATTTTTATACTGATTTCAGCACAGTAATTGTTTTTTCATTGTATGCATTAGTTCTCGAAATATTCATGCGTTAGTTAGTTAGGAAGGAAGCCACAGTCATGGTTGTTTTGAAGCTCAAAATGTCGATTTTTCACAAAACACTACAAGTGCCATGAAAACACCACTTCATTTTCAAATACTTAGTTAAGAATATTTCGAGAACTAATGCATAAAATGAAAAAACAATTACTGTGCTGAAATCAGTATAAAAATACCTTTAAATTGAGGTATCACTCACCCCATCTTCTCTAGTCAAAAATTGGGGGTGGGGGTTGTAGTAGCAAGGGTTGAAGCGCTACGCGTCCGTAACCTACATCTTAAGTTGTCCCTCTCGAAACAGAAATCGACCTGTCCGAGCATTTCTATCGAAAAACTTTATTTCGTCTGTAATCTCGTCTGTTTCGTTTTCAAATGGCCACCATGTATATTGTAAACAATCCCGCATTCTTGCGGATCCGCGGGATTGGTAATTTTTATCCCGCGGATTTGCGGGATCGATATTTTAGTGCGGGTGGGGGTGGTGATATTTTCAACATGTTGTATTGGCTCGCAGAAATCAAAACGGCCAGATCGCAACGTTCCTCGCTGAGTTGCACGCGAATCAAACCTCCAATTGAAAGTCACGATTCGGCCGATGAAAATTTTATGCGCCACGACTTCCCAGCCCTTATCAGATCAGCTGTCCACGCAGCGACATCTATCATCTCGCGAGAGCAACGATCTTCCACCTGGAGCGAAAACGGCAGAGCCAACCTCCAATAAATAACCACCTTATCCAATTATAAGCAAGACAAACGCTGTAATTATTATTGGAAGAGGGAATGGTGGTTCTCGAATCTCGGAGAAATATTGGCCGAAATTTTAGTTGAGCCAAGTTTGAAGGAATGCAATCTGGCAGCAATTGTTTAAGGAAAGCGAAATACACTTGAGAACTACTGATGGTTTCTAATCCAGATATTATTCTGGGAAAAAACCAATATTAGCTTCTTATTCTCTAGAGATATGTGAACTTTTACCATACAAAATACCTTTTAAGTCTTTTTGGGGGTTTTTTAGCTGCATGAGAAGTTTCGACGGTTGCTGTCTATTAGGGAATCATCAAGCCGAGTATATTTTAACCAACTGCTTGACTTGAAAATGAAGATCGTGAAAAATTACCGCAGAATTTCAGAGGGATCTCGCATTTGCGGAATTGGATTCCCTAGTTGAAAAGAATCCCTTTGAGAAAAAAAAATAAGGAAAGTACTGACGAAAAATTGCGATTTCATCCATTGTTGGACTAACAATGCCATGCAGAAATTTGTCAGCAGCGCCTGTAAAGGGATTCATCAAGCCAAGTAGCTTGACATTTTAACAAACTACTTGAATTGAAGATCAAGCTCGTGAAAAATTACATACTTGAGCTTGACTTGACTTGATTTTAGATATTTATTGTTTGACTTGATATCAAGCTACTTGATATTACCTGAGCTTGATATGCACGCGTTGCACGGCATATATTTCTGCAATTTCTTGCGCGCTTAGACTGAATATGGGGATTCTTCGAGCGCCAAGAGACTGAAGCATTCGCCAGTGTGACTTTATTAGTAGTTTTCTCACATTTCTATAAAATCTATTGGTAGATTTTGGTAGTTTCGGAAATATCTTTACAATCTTGGCTATTGAGCAAGGATTTTTCATGAACGCCAGCATCTTCAGCTCCTGTTGAAAGACAATTTTCCAGAGCTGCTCTTACAGTTAAAAAACACGCAATAGGTTAGTCGACAAATCTATAAGATGCCTCATGTGTCTTAGATCCTAGATGGAAAATTATGAAATCAAGCAAAGCCTGGAGGTCTCTCAATATTGAGACACTTTTTTTATCATTTTTCATTTTGTTATGATTTATAGTGATTTAATTTATGTTTCTATTTCAAAAAAGTTGATATTTTCACAATAAGTTTAATGAATAAAAGTGTTTTTTGCAAGGTTCCTTCTCATTTCATAATTTTTTATTGATGTGACACTACCAATAAAATCAAGTACTTGATTAATAAATACTTGACTTGAGATTAAAAAAAAGACTTCCTGACTTGAGTTTTACTTGAAATCAAGTTGAGCTCAAGCCAAGTGGCTTGAAAATGAAGCCAAGCCGTGAATCCCTGTGCCTGTATAACTCCTCGACGTCTGAATCAACCCAAAGACGTTCTATTATGGTAATACTGATTGATCCTTCGATTACCTGACCAATTAGCCCACTCAGACCAGCCAGAACTACTTTCTTCATTGATGTTAACGTCGAAGAGTTGGTTATTGGGCATCGCCCGCACGTTCAGCTCTTCCGCTGACGTAACGACAGAGGCGTTGGTAACGACGCCTAGGCGTTGGCGCCGCCGATTGACGTTCGCCGCCTGCTCGATTATGACCGGAGCACCATTTGCATATGGAAATGAGGAGAATGCGAAATGCGTGAAGAATGCAGGACGTCCAGACAATTCGAAGAATTTTACGAGTAGGATGAATTTTTCACATTGATGACACTTATGGCATTTTTTTTTGGAAGCTGGTTTTACGGCCTGTGCGTTATATCATTTCTGAGCGCTCGTTCATTAAAAACTGAACAAGAGGCAGAGTTCAAATTTTGAGTGTTGATATGGATTAATAATTTCATGATACTGCTGAAATTTTAAGTTAATCAGATGATCGGAACCATAGAAAATTGACGAAGAATGTTGGAAGAGAAATATACAATATTTTCGTGCTTACCGATACGATTGAGTTGATATTTCGCATGTATATAAGGCCAATTGGAAAGTCCCCGGTCTGATGCACAGATGGCGATGCTAGTATTAAATCCATATGATTTTTAGTTAGTACCAACCTTCAAACGATACGTGTCAAAATTTGACAGCAGTATGACCATTAGTTTGTAAGATATTGCGTTGTGAGTGTAGCAACTTGTTATTTGAAAAAAGATGGAAAAAAAAATTTCGTGTGCTGATAAAATATTGCTTTTTGAAGGGAAAAAATACAGTTGAAGCAAAATCTTGGCTTGATGAAGAGTTTTCGGGGTCTGCACCAGAAAAATCAACCATCATTGATTTGTATGCTAAGTTTAAACGTGGTGAAATGTACCGAAGACGGCGATCGCAGTGGACGCCCAAAAGAGGCTGTCACCGACGAAAAATCAAAAAGGTTCACAAGATAAATTTGAATGACTATGAAGTGAAGTTGATCGAGATAGCAGACATTATTATCATATCATCTGAACGTGTATATCATATCATTCTCGAATATTTGTACATGAGAAAGCTGTGTGCAAAATGGGTGCCACGCGAGCTCACAATCGATCAAAAGCAACAACGTGTTAATGATTCTCGGCATTGTTTGAAGCTGTTTAAGTGAAATAAACCTCAATATTTGTCACGATATGTGACAATGGATGAAACATGACTCCTTCATTTCACTCCGGAGTCCAATCGACAGTCAGCTGAGTAGACTGTGCACGATGAACCGAATCTAAAGCGAGGAAAAACTCAACAGTCAGCTGGCAAGGTTATGGCATCAGCATTCTGGGATGCGCAACGTTTAATATTCATTGATTACCTCCAAAGGTACCAGGCCATCAACAGCGATTATTATATAGCGTTATTGGATCGTTCAAAGGATGAATTGTTAAAAAACGGCACCATTCGAAGAAAAAAAGGTGCTGTTTCATCAAGACAATGTGCCGTGTCACAAATCAATGAAAACAATGGCAAAATTGCATGAATTGGGCTTCGAATTGCTTCTGCAACCACCGTATTCGCCAGATCTGCCCCCCTGCGACTTTTTCCTGTTCTCAGAACTCGAAAGAATGCTCGCTGGAAAGAAATTTAGCGCTAATGAAGAAGTAATCGCCGAAACTGAAGCCTGTTATGGATCAAACTGCAAACACTCTTATAAAACTAGGTATTTGCAGAAATATAAAAAAAAATGAGAGTCCTCGTCGCCACCATTTTTTCCATAAGAATCCCATTAACTCATGAATCGTTGAGTTTTTACCCAAGGCATGGATATTGCTGAAATTGCCATCAAAAAAGCTATTCAATGATGGTATAATACACTTGGTGCGGCAATAAGGAAGCAGTAATCTGTTTCTAGAGATTATTGTCTCAAACGTGAAAATGAAAATATTCAGGACAAAATTATGATTAGTTTTCCATAAACGTCTAATAGGTCATCGCAGAGAATCACTCTGTATACAATTCGAGATGTGCAATGCAAATATGTAATAAAATGGACTTATAAGAGATAGATGAATGAGATGAAATACTTATAAAAAGAAATTCTTAAAATATCTTAAATCAATTTGTCGATTGTGTCAAGTTCAATGTCAACAAATGAATTGTTAGTGTTGCTTGCAATGTCCTATGATTCTTCGTTTAGGAATGCGACAGGAAGTGATAAATTTGGGAAAACATGTTGATAGTTTATCAATTTATGCAATTCCCGAGGAAGAAATTCATGTAATAATAGTGGTCCATATCCGTTGCTTATCGGTAGAAAGTGTTTCTTTATCAGGAAGATTCTAATTGATGTTTGGATAAGAGAAACCATCAAGAATAAGCTCTTGAATATTGACTAATTTATTTAACAACTTTGGAGAATCTGGGTAACCCTATTCAACTGGTTTTGAAATTTTTTTGCCAATTTTTTTGAGGACGCTTGTAAACTTTGGGACAACTTTAAATTTTCAGATTTTCTACTATTCTCGAAGTGCAGTACTGAAACCGCCAAGACGGTAAAACTGGCAACGTCGACGATAGGCACTGATGGATATCATTAAAATGAGTGCGTATCCGATTTTGGTAATAGGACCCGTACCCATCTTATTGTTACCGATGGGTTCGTCCTTCCAATTGGTAATTGCTTGCCAATTGAAGCAGCCGGAGATATTAATGTTGCAGTATAACGATATGATTGCCGTTGCCATGATTGGACGTAAAGCACTCAACACATATCGTCGTTTTTCTAGAGGACTAAGCACTTGGAAGGAATTGAACAAATGGGAAGATAAATGACATTGGAAATTATCGAGTAATCTGCAGATTTTCTCCAATTTGTCGACGTTAAGTGGGAAACTGGAACGTGGGTTTATACCTGGTGGTTCTTGAGCGAGGAGAAGTCTGTGGAAGACGTAAACGAAACCAAACTTCTTAAGTTTACCATCACATTGAATAGAAGTAAGAATATGGAATAATTCGAGTTACAATTAGCGTTTAACGTACTTTTCGACAATTTTGATCCACATCTTCGAGAAATAAAACGCCAAGAACCCAATGAGCGAAGATACAACGTTGCTGGTGATCGATCGGCTTGAGTTTTTTGTTTTCGGAATTTTGGAAACCTTAAGACATAAATCTTTATGCAAAATACTTTTTTTTTTCACTATTGGCGGCCGAGAAGGTGCTTCACGTCGACTCAAAAATGCTTTAGTTTTGTGAACCCCATTACATAGATTATATTGTTTTACTTTGTGCACCACCTTTTTGGTTTCAATACTGTATAGTAATTGTAGTAAAACGCCTATATTCCTACCTGAGACTATGGATTCATCTAGCCAAGTAGCTTGAGATTTTAACCAACTATTTGACTTGAAAATCAACCTCATGAAAAATTACATAATTGAGCTTGACTTGACTTGAATTTAGATATTTATTGCTTGACTTGATATCAAGCTACTTGCTATAACTTGAGCTTGATATGCACGCGTCGCACGGCATATATTTCTGCAATCTCGTGTGCGCTTAGACTAAATAAGGGGATTCCTCGAGCGCTGAGAGGCTGAAGCATTCGCCAGTGTGACTTTATTAGTAGTTTTCTCACATTTCTATGAAATCTTTTGTTAGATTTTGGTAGTTACAGAAATATCTTCCCAAACTTGGCCAAAATGGGTAAGGATTTTTCATCAACGCCAGCATCTTCAGCTCCTTTTGAAGATAATTTTCCAAAGCTGCTCTTACAGTTACAAAAACCCGCAATAGGTTAGGCGACAAATCTATAAGATGTCTCATGTGTCTTAGATCCTGGATGGAAAATTATTCATTAAAAAAAAAAAAACCTGGAGGTTTCTCAATATTAAGAATTTTTATTTTTTTCATTTTGTTATGATTTACAGTGCTTTAATTCATGTTTCTATTTCAAAAAAGATAATATTTTCGGTTTTTTTTGAACAATAAGTTCAATAAATAGAAGGTTTCTTCTCATTCCATAATTTTTTTATCAATGTGACACTACACAATAAAACTGCTAAAAATCAAGTAGCTGGATATGATTCAAGTACTTGATAAATAAATACTTGACTTGACTTGAGATTGAAAAACTACTACTTGACTTGAATGTCAAGCCAAGCCGTGAACCCCTACCTAGGACTTCAAACAATAATCGAAACAAAAAACACCAGCAGTTAAGTAACGATTCAAAGTATTAACCGAAAGAATTCAACATATCTCCGCTAAACTCCATTCTCACATAACCTAGAAGCGATATGACGTTGACATTTCGACTGATTGACGTCCGCAGGATATTTCCGCATATGGTTTAGCCAGATCTCACCTCACAGCGCAGCTAGGAGAGCGTAAAAGTCAGCCAGAATGTCTGGTAATTTAATACGACATTAACCATTTCGAATTCCCCATATTCCGGTAATAACAGACATATTTTCCCAACGCTATTGCCTTTTCCATTTCGCAGGCAACTACGTATATTTGTGTTATGGAACGGGTTCAACATCTGCATCGATAAATCACGCGAGAGAGTGCGTGAAGAAGGTTTTTTTGAATTGCTATTTCTGGATCAGGGGAAGATTGAGAGAGTGTGATTGGAAAGAAGGTTATTCGACAGAAAATAACTGTACCTATTTTGAACAATCATAAAAATGATTGAATATAATTCGCGAAATATAGAGTAACACAAAAAAGTAAACATTGATGAAGAATATAAGGCCAATTGAAGAGTCTCCAGTCTGATGCACATACGGCGGTGTTGGTATTGAATCCATATGATTTTTAGTTAGTACCAACCTTCAAACGATACGTGTCAAAATTTGACAGCAGTCCGACGATTAGTTTGTGAGATATTGCGTTGGGAGTGTAGCTACTTTTGTTATTTGAAAAAAGATGGATAAAAAGAATTTCGTGTACTGATAAAATATTGCTTTTTGAAGGGAGAAAATACAGTTGAAACAAAATCTTAGCTTGATGAAGACTTTCCAGGGTCTGCACCAGGAAAATCAACCATCATTGATTGGTATGTTAAGTTTAAACGTGATGAAATTAGCATGGAAGACGGCGAACGCAGTGGACGCCCAAAAGAGGCTGTCACCGACGAAAAAATCGAAAAAGTTCACAAAATAATTTTGAATGACCGTAAAGTGAAGTTGATCGAGATAGCAGACATTGTGAAGATATCATCTGAACGTGTACATCATTCATTCACGAATATTTGTACATGAGAAAGCTGTGTGCAAAAAGGGTGCCGTACGAGCTCACAATCGATCAAAAGCAACAACGTGTTATTGATTCTGAGCAGTGTTTGAAGCTGTTTAAGTGCAATAAACCGGAAATTTCGCGTCGATATGTGACAATGGATTAAACATGGCTCAATTATATCTCTCCGGAGTCCAATCGACAGTGCACACGATGAACTGAATCAAAAGCAAGGAAAATGAAACAGTAAGCTGGCAAAGTTATGGCATCAGTATTCTAGGATGCGCAAGGTATAATATTCATTGATTACCTCCAAAAGGGCCAGACCATCAACAGCGATAATTATATAGCGTTATTGGATCGTCTAAAAGAATGAAATCGTCAAAAAACGGCCCCATTTGAAGAAAAAAAGGTACTGTTTCATCAAGATAATGCGCCATGTCACAAATCAATGAAAACAATGGCAAAATTGCATGAATTGGGCTTCGAATTGCTTTTGCATCCGCCGTATCCACCAGATCTGGCCCCCAGCAACTTTTTCTTGTATAGACCTCAAATGACTGCTCGCTGGAAAGAAATTTAGCGCTAATGAAGAAGTAATCGCCGAAACTGAGGCCTATTTTGAAGCGAAAGACAAATCGTACTACAAAAATTTCATCAAAATATTGGAAGATCGCTATAATCGCTGTATCGCCCTCGAAGGCAACTATGTCAAAAAAAAAAATTGTATTTTGCCAAATAAATGTGTCTTACTATGGTAGACCGGAGACTTTTCAATTGGTATGTTGTCTCCTACTCAAAAAAAAAATATCCAATGAAGATTCTTCCTGCTACCGGTTACCTGCGTAATCAAAAACCAATCCGGCAACACCGCTAATTATCCGTCGACCCCCGTACAACCCACTGGGACGTATCTATAATGATCACGAAAAAATTCGAAAGGACTCGAGCTTCTCCTGTTGGAATCTTCTCTTTTTAATCGCCAGTCAGTTATAACGATGATCAAAGTTGGTTTTTACCGATCATCATACATATCAAACGTACCTAGATCCGTACCGACAGTGGAAAGAGGAATCGTGACAATAAAAATGAGCCTGTCAATACACCTCATCAATAATGAAAACATCGAGGAATGTCAGATCGTACTCCAGAGAATGCATCTTCTCATGAACCTGTCCAGTTTTACTAGTTATGATGCGTGTGTTTTTTTTTTCTTCGTCTTTATTTGCGTTGTCTCATGGGAAATAAGTTTTCTTGGGTTGGTGCAATTAGCTGAGGTTGGAGTCTGAGTGTCTTCATTTGGATTCGTGTGAAGAAAAAATTTTAATACTTCTCTGTTGCTTCAATTTAATTTTTTTCTCAAATAAATGCTTTGTTTAATTAAATCTTATTGTATTTCCACTCTTTAATTCCATAAATTGAAATTTTTTCGCTACCCAGTAGCTTCTTCGGTTTTTACATTTTTGATAACTGAAGTTGTTAAAATGAAACTCTCATTTATACAAGGTGTTCTTGGATTGGAGGTGCAGAGGAAAATGAGAGATTCTTTGAATAATTTTAAGAAAAAAAGTCCCATAAACATGGGCCCATAAACGCTTTGTTTTCGAGATATAGTATGTTTTTTGTAGTCCTACATTTTTGTGATAATTCTACCAGTTTATCGAATCTTCATTAATCTTCGCTACAGATTGAGTACATAAGTACCGAAAAGTGGTAGACGTATAAAGCACAGTTGATCAGTTTTCTACATGATAAATTGTCGAAAGCTTTTCAAATTATTCCAGTTTTTTTTAATTTGTTATTGTCTCTATTTTTTTAATTTTATTTTTCTTGGACAGGTGTTCATTTCCTTTGAAATAACCAATCCTATTAAAGTTAATGCGACTTCAATTCAGAGGAAAACCCATACATATACAAATTGCAATACCTATCGAATTACCAGTTATTAGTGAAAGGCCTCTCACTTGGTGTTCGATCTATCGGAGGAGTTTTTATTAAATTTTCGTTTATTGGACCGTTTTAAATAAATTCGATCGTAAGATGTAAACGCGCCTTCCTTTCGCTTGAGTTGGTTCAGGTATTGGCACTTTATCACCAATAAAAGTTTTTTGATTCGGCTATAAACATAGGTACGCAATGCACATACAGACCCGCAAGAGTGGAAAACCAACTGAGCATATCTTGTAGGTATTCATACAGATTTCACAGAAACTTCATAGAACGACTCCTCCAAGATTTGGTGGATTACGAAGAAAATACAGCGACGGACAAAAAAAATCGGTCCAAGATGGTATCCTTTGGGAACCCCATTCGGAAACTTTGTATCGCAGGTTCATGCTGCTCTTTTATGGATCTATTAAAAATGAAGCAGGCTCAGACTTAATACCCAAATCGAATATAAGTGCTCAGCTCAGATGCCGTCCTCATTTACTTCCTTTTTTTTATATACAGGGAAGAACAAAAAATATCAAATATAAGGTTTTATTTAGAACATTCTCTGGAGTGAAATGTAGACGTGTTATGTTTACGAACACTTAGATGTTGCCTCATCTTATCTAAACATTTCCTCTTTTCAGTGATTGCGATACGTATCTTGATTTTGTAAAAAATTACAGCAGCGTGAGTGGTTTCACTAAACTGAATAAATATTGTTCATTGTATTAAAGAAATGCAATTCCCACACCTTCCAACCATTTTGCACACACTTAATTTACGCTACTGAAATAAAAGACGAATTTGTCAATTCATTGTACGTGATTGGAGGTCGATGAAAAGGGCTACAGATACGAGTAGCTAGAGGAGGGACTGTGAGAATTTTCTGGAAGATTTTCAATAATAATCAAGATTTGCAAGTTTTGAAATATTCGATGCGAATTCTCAAGATTCTCATCACTTTTTGTGGATGCAAGGATTGCAAACCGACCCCATCGACCAAATCCGCGTCAACCGATGCATAACGCGTTGCCGAGTTGTTCGCACCGTTACCGCAGACCCCGTTTCAATTAATTTCTAATATTAGCAACGTCGGTAATGAAATTAAAACGATCAGAGAGCGAGAAACGACTGGTCGAGCCTTTTAGCGGCCGATTCTAATCGTTGAATAATTGGCCGTTCCACTCGCCGTGTTCATACGAGCTTTACCTAAGACGGAATCGGCTCTGACCCTGCTTGAACTTCCCTGGGCGCGTAATATGCGGAAAGATTGCCGTAACATTCCAGTTTCGCGATTCCGCGTGTGAGAAGGTTTGGTGTTACTGTGGCCTTACGCCACCTTACTGGTAATTGGTCGCCAAGCTGCGAAATGGGGTGCAGTTCCATCATTTCGTAAAAATTAACTTTGTTGTATCTGAAGTGGCCTAAGGACACAGTAACAAAGCCTCCATTGGGACATAGGTACTCAATGCTGCTGGCGCTAGAGATATATGGGCGTATTAGATATAAAGATCCATCGATTCTGTGAATTTAACAGCTTTGTTAATCATTCCTTTCTATACCTACATCAAATATCTTTATTTCTATAGATCTATTATTAGGCCAATTGAAAAGTCCCCGGTCTGATGCACAAATGACGGTGCTAGTATTAAATCAATGTGACTTTTAGTTAGTACCAACCTTTAAACGATACGTGTCACATTTTGACAGCAGTCCTACCATTAATTTGTGAGATATTCCGTTGTGAGTGTAGCTACTTTTGTTATTTGAAAAAAGATGGAAAGAAAAGAATTTCGTGTGCTGACAAAATATTGCTTTTTGAAGGGAAAAAATACAGTTTTGAAGCAAAATCTTGGCTTGATGAAGAGTTTCTGAAGTCTGCACCAAGAAAATCAACCATCAGTGATTGGTATGCTAAGTTTAAACATGGTGAAATGAGCACAGAAGACGGCGAACGCAGTGAACGCCCAAATGAGGCTGTCACCGATGAAAACATCAAAAAAGTTCACAAAATAATTTTGAATGACCGTGAAGTGGAGTTGAACGAGATAGCAGACATTGTGAAGATAGCATCTGCACGTCTACATCATATCATTCACGAATATTTGTACATGAGAAAGCTGTGTGCAAAATGGGTGCCGCGCGAGCTCACAATCGATAAAAAGCAACAACGTGTTAGTGATTCTGAGCAGTGTTTGAAGCTGTTTAAGTGCAATAAAACTGAATTTTTGCCTCGATATGTGACAATGGATGAAACATGCCTCCATCATTTCACTCCGGAGTCCAATCGACAGTCAGCTGAGTGGACTGCACACAGGGCCGTCGCTAGCCAAATTGCCGCCCTAGGCAAATACCCAATTTGCCGCCCTAACAGTCAACTCTGCAGAATGCAAACAAATTATTTTGGGTTATCGGGGTCTTCTACCGAAATATGAAAAAGTTGAAGGCGACAGTTTGTAAAATTTCAATTATAATAACATAGAAAAAATATAAACAAAACCAACAAGTTCAAACTTGTACAAAAAATGAAAATCATTTTAGGATTGGTAAGGAACAATAATAGGAATACATAATATGAATGACTAGAACAAAAAATATCTTTCCGGAAAAAATTGAAAATGCCGCCCTCCAATATTTGCCGCCCCGGCAAAATGCGAATTAGCCAGCCTCCAGAGCGGGCCCTGATTCAGTATTTAATTAAGAAAAAGTTCTTCAAGGGGCAATTGAAAGTTCCGGGCGAGGGAAGTATGAGAACGTTTTAGAAAAATATTATCTTGAAATTTTTGTTTTCTCTTTCGGCACCTTACATTTTGAACATGTGAATTTTTGTTCATAAAGCAGAATATCGTAACTGAATCTAAGCGCCCCAATTTTTCTCCAGGGGGCGCCTGAACAGTTTTGGGGCGCACTACTACCACCCCGGAAACGTACCAGAAAGAAACACGGATCATATTTCTTTGGGAACATTATACCTATTTTGAAATAAATGAATATGATTTTTTCTATTAAGTCTATCTCATCATCCGACGTTTCGAACGTAGGTACTTCCCAGTGCCGAAAAATGATAATAATAAGGAAATGATGAAAATAAAAAATTATAGAACTTACCTTCAGTAATCTACTTTGAAATCCTTAAATCCAAAGGCAAATCGAAAAATTCAGAATATAACACTCACTTTGCACATACAGTACGATCAAAAAAATATTGTTATATATAATATAATAATAATGATATAATGGTACGTGGTATAAAATAAAATAAACTTCTCAGATATGTATTTCTTAGGAAGGATGAGATGGAAATGATAAAATGGAAACGTTTTTCGTATATTTTGCATTCATCTGGGAATAGGCATTCTGGTTGAAGAATTGTAGAGAAAAATATCCTCCAACGGCTACCCTAATAAAGCAATAAAATTGAGCAGTGTACAAAGAGAAGGCCGACACGCCTGATTAGAACATGTGTTTTTTAGCATCAATATCTCGTCAACAGTAAACAGCTGTGAGAGGGTTTACACGACATCTGGATATTTATGATTATACATTATACACAACAGTGTATAATGCGGCACCTTTGATAGTTTAAAATGTTGATTAAATTGTCTGTATATTTTCGTGTTGTTTCTAACCGATTTAAATCTCATTTCTTACTTTGAATTTCTACACATATGATTTTTGTTGATCAAGATTGAAATGCCGCCCCAGAATTTTGCCGCCCTAGGCGGTCGCCTCCCCTGCCTACGCCCTAGCGACGGCCCTGACTGCACACGATGAACCGAATCCAAAGCGAGGAAAAACACAACAGTCAGCAGGCAAGGTTATGGTATCACTATTTTGGGATGCGCAAGGTATAATATTCATTGATTACCTCCAAAAGGACCAGTAAATCAACAGCGATTATTATTCACCGTTATTGGATCGTTTAAAGGATGAAATCGTTAAAAAACGGACCCATTTGAAGAAAAAAAGGTGCTGTTTCATCAAGACAATGCGCCGTGTCACAAATCAATCAAAACAATGGCAAAATTGCATGAATTGGGCTTCGAATGGCTTCTGCATCCACCGTATCCGCCAGATCTGCCCCCCAGCGACTTTTTCCTGTTCTCAGACCTCAAAAGAATGCACGTTGGAAATAAATTTAGCGCTAATGAAGAAGTAATCGCCAATACTGAGGCCTATTTCGAAGCGAAATACAAATCGTACTACAAAAATGGTTCAGAAAAGTTGTAAGATCGCTATAATCGCTGTATCGCCCTCGAAGGCAACTATGTTGAATAATAAAATCGAATTTTGCCAAAAAAAAAAGTGTTTTACTATGGTAGACCGGGGACTTTCCAATTGGCCTGTTATACAGATCTGCTAGCCACATGTATCTACAAGAACCTTTCAAATCTTTAGATAAACTACCTCCATTGAACTATAAGGCTCTTCCTATTCTTAAAATCTACTAGCTACTAGAGGCTCCTGGCCTCTTCTTGTCTAATGAACCATTTCGTTGAATTTACGTTTTTTTTTTCAGGCCTGTGCCCCAAGATACATCTGGTACGCCTTGACAAAGAAAAGGAGAGACCCTGTAGGAACCTGCTACGTCTCAAATGGAGCCTTCACATCTTTTGCGGAGTACTCTCCCTGTCGAACATGTAAGTAGAACCTTCGAGTACCACTCTAATTGAGGTGGTCGTGTTCCGAGAAACGATCATTGTTAACAGTTGACTATATTTGTCACGTTCCAGTTTAATTGAGTGTGAAATCGTCGACAAATTTGGCAATTAAACACTCATTATTCAGCGATTATTTATAGATCAACGGTTCGGCAGAAGGCACAGCCTTTTTTGACGTTTTATTGACTATTGTTCGATGATAGAATCATTATCGATCGCTATTCTGTAGTTCAAATTCAAATTGTTGCATTTTTGCATTTTAGTAATATACAGTAGGTTTTCAAATTAGATGTGAACCTTGGAGAACATGCTGTCGTTTGAGCCATATTTAGTCATAACTTAAAATCAACAGTTCCCGAAATATTAGACTTCTTCTGATTTTTAACAGATTTCTCACCTTATTTCGTTTTTCGAGAATTTTTTCAACGTTGAACAAATTTGATTATAGTTTTGGATTATTTTCGTGGCCAGCGAGAAGTCCGGACTTAACACCGTTGGAAAAGACGAAACTGCGAAGATCTCGAATCTTCTCATTAGTACTTCCTCATTTTTCTAGGTTCAGTAGATTTTGGTTATCGGAATTCTTCATCGTTTGAGAACCCAGATTAATAAACATAGATAGAAGGAGCATATGCCATTTTCAGTAAGCAAATTCTGTCCCCAACATGAACTATCAAATTTGACATCAGATGCGCGGAAATGAAAACATATCAGTGATACGATATTTCACTCAATTCGCGAGTTTCTCCACAAAGAACGCACTTCTTATGTATCATAGTGAATCAACGTTCCATATTAACTAAAAATATATCGAAATAAATACCTAAATATATCAGAAATTCAGAAAACAAACTTCAAGCGTGCCAAACGACATGAAACAACCGATGACACTAGGAGAGCAAAAGTTGCCAAACCTTGGATTTCAGCAGGTAGATACAGAAAATAATAAATATTCTGCTTATTATAAATTCGACAATTAGGAAAAATATCTGATTCCAAATATTAAAATCTGCATATTTAATCGGGAATCACTGAAATAAATATATTTCATTCAATATAATACACATTCATAACGATATAGTAAAATTGTGGATTTGAAAATAAATCACAATCGGACAACGTAATCTAACCATGTTGGGTACATGTAAAAATTGCGTATACTCCCTCTATCTATGCTAATACTCTATGTTTGAGACCATTCCCGGTTCAAAATCCGAAAATTCCAGACATTGTGACAAAATTACATAGCGATATGTTAGAATAACGACCGTTCAAAAAGTTACAGCCTCCAATCTCTTCATTCACTTTTTGTCCATCCCAGCATGACTTCCTGGAAGTAAGGAAGGTTTTTGACGCCTGTCAACGTCGGAAGGCCTATTGGCTACGAACATCCGCACTTTGTTTTCTTCTCGTTACTTTCTTGTGTGCGGTTATTGTCTTGAACGAGAGACACATGCATCGCAGATGTAGCAGGGACGAAGATGACGCGAGCTACAGAATCGGAGCCTGCAATTGTTGTTTCTAAATTGGTTCTGTATGGGCCACTGTTCTCGGTCTGTACCTTACCCAACCCTATATATACACAATTGCTTAGAGAAGGTTCCGTAATCCGTAAGTTGCAGGCAAGTTAAGTTGAGAGTAATTCGGTAATAGTCTCCAAATTGAATATCTACTTATTCATCAATTGAAAAATATTACGAAACAATTTGCTAAATTATACACCCAATTTGAATGTATATTCTCGTTATAAACAACTTCAGTGAAACACAGGGCCACCGCCAGACATTTTAGCGCACCGACAAAATAAAATTTTGCCGCCCTACGTTACCTAATTCATGTGAATTTTCTTCAAAGGAGGCTATGTTATTCTTCGTGCAAAAAGTCTTTTTTTTATGAACTGACTTTTATCCCCTACAATTTGGCGCCTCGGCAAAATTTTGCCGCTCCTGGCGAAATGGAAAATGCTGAGGTGCTTTCTGCATAATTGTAAATTGCTGTTTTTTGTTATTCGATGCTGCATAATGTCAATGCCTTCTGCACATTTATTATGAATAACTATTCAACGAATGTTTTGCGCAAGGTCAATTTGCTCTAAAAGCGGTTACTTCGCCTACAATATATATATTTTTTTGTTTTCCAACTTCCAAATTTTGCAAAGTTGACTTACTTCAATATTCACCGTTATGTCTCTTTGCTCTTGAAAACTGTTTACATACTTCAAAAATATCGTCCACTAAATGGTAAAAAAAGCAGCATCTGGGCCAACCCAAGACATTTTGGCGCCCCGGCAAAATAAAATTTCTCCGCAGTGCTTTGTCTTATTTATCTTTATTTTCTTCAAAAGAGCCTCTGTTTTTCCTCTCAGGAATCTTCTCAATTTCATATGAAATCGTATTATTCAACTCAAAATCACCTTGTCAAATTTGTTGAAGGACGTTTTGTAGATTCAATCAAAAAACGACGACGTAGTTCTTAAAGGGGCATTTTAGAACCTATTTGTATTTGTTAGCTAGTTGAGAGCGCCTATTCGATTTCAATAAAATTGGCTCTTGTTTTATTGATTGACTTTGCGCCCCTACAATTTGACGCCCCGGCAAAATGTCCAGTGTGCTGGCCCTGGCGGCTGCGGCAAAATTTCGCTGCTTTTTATGTTGAAAGTTTGAAGCAATGCTAAAATATATATAAGAAAAATACAATATTTTAAGGGTCTGATTCATGAATTCATCTCCTTCTGTTATAGCAGAAACTTTGGCAATCTCCTCTAGTTTAAAATGTCAACCAATTCTCAAAAAATTGACAACTAAAGGATTATACACATCGAAGGACAAATCGACAACGATATCGAAGAAATCCAACGTTGAATTAAAATCTACGATCTAGGAATCTCTGAAGGTGCTTACCGTAGTAGTAAGCGAAAAGTCAGCTGACTAGACCTCGCCTGAAAACCCCAGAATTTTCCAATCCTGCCAATAGAACGGAATCTCCGATACCAACCTCAAAAAAAAAATCCCCAGCCAATTAGCAGTTCCTGTACGACAAAAAACCCAAAAAAAAGCTACGTATCAACGCTCGGAGAAGCGGACGTGCCTCCTTTCACCGACAGGAAGCTCTGTCGTTTCGTTCCGACACCTAGATCGTACCGGTATCGTAAACACATCCAATTATCAAGGCGCACCCCGTATATCTGTCGGCACCCGGCATACGCTATTTCTCCGCGAGGGAGGACGTAGCGTCGCGGTGTCAGGTTGTTGATTCCAGGAATTCCAATTTAGGCCTTCCCGACGAGGTACAAATACTACAAATAGACCTGGGGATCGTCCTCGTCGGAGCTTCCTCCCAGAAGCCGGTGGGTTTAACGATACGTGAAGGAATGGGGTGCTACGGGCGTTTAAAGATGACGCTGTTGAAGGGTGGACGACGTGGAGATTCTATTTTGAGATAAGAAGATTTCGATGTCGAAGAAGGCTTAGTTTGGTGTTGCTGGGTTTTTGGAGAGATCGCTGTCTTATTTCGTCGCAATGTCTGTACGTTGGAATTTTGTGTCTGGAATGGTCACAAACGATAATCGTATGGGCTCACTGACATCAAATTCGATTGTGTTTGGTCGTCCGTAGAAACAATAAATCCAGAACGGAAGGACCAAGAAATGTTCGAAATAATAGTATCCTATCAAGTTCAAAACTGCGGATTCTATCCAGAGAAAACTTACATTTTTATGTTCAAAGTTTAAAAAGGAAAATGAGAGATTCATTGGAAGATTAAGAAAAATAAACCCTATACGTGTTGGCCCGCAAATGCTTTATTTGCGACATACAGAGTGTTTCTTGTAGTCCGACTCTTTTGTGAAGATTATACCAGTTTTTCGAATCTTTATTGATTTTCGCTACGGATGTTTAGATATATTTTAGCTACACTTCATCAAAACCCTTCTGTCAACCATAAAGCCACAACAGTTGATATGAAACTGAGCCAAATTGAAACGCCGTAATTTGGGCCCAAAATCTGATTGCCCCATTCGATTCTTCTGGTGAAATTACTAAAGACCCCAGTATCAGAATTCCGATTTTCCTGTGCGCGAAATGAATGTTTCCAGACTTTTGAACCATCCAATGAGTATAACGGGTGTTTTTTATCGTGGTATATAACTTTAAGATGGCATTACTGTTCGAGATGGCGACCGATTTAACGGCTGTCAAGTGATTTCTTCTCAGTTTGGTTTGGCAATTCATCATGAATAGACTCACGCCTGAACAACGCTTGAAAATTGTGCAATTTTATTTCGTAAATAATAGTTCTGTCCGGAATACGTATCGCGCACTACGTCCATTTTATTTTGTTTAGCGATTAAGCGCACTTCTGATTGAATGGCTACGTCAACAAACAAAACTGCCGCATTTGGAGTGAAGCTAATCCTCAAGTGTATGTCGAAACACCGTTACATCCAGAAAAACTGACTGTTTGGTGCGCTTTATGAGCTGGTGGAATCATTGGTCCGTACTTCTTCAAAAACGATGATGGCCAGAACGTTACAGTCAATGGTGATCGGTATAGAGCCATGATTACTAACTTTTTCATTCCTGAATTGAACAACCATGATGTCCAGGAGCTGTGGTTCCAACAAGACGGCGCAACATGTCACACAGTTCGTGCCACAATCGATTTATTGAAAGGACACGTTTGGTGACCGCCTAATTTCACGTTTTGGACCTGTGAATTGGCCTCCAAGAGCTTGTGATTTAACACCGCTAGACTACTTTCTGTGCGGCTATGTAAAGTCATTGGTCTATGCGGATAAGCCACAAACCCTTGACCATTTGGAAGACAACATTCGGCGTGTTATTGCCGATATATGGCCACAAATGTTGGAAAAAGTCATCGAAAATTGGACGTCCAGATTGGACTACATCCGAGCCAGCCGTGGCGGTCATATGCCAGAAATCATATTCAAAATGTAATGCCACAAGATTATCTTGCGGATAAATAAAATTCATGTCAATCGAATAATCCATCGTTGTTTAATTGCAATTTAAAGTTCTATAGCTATAAAAAAACACCCTTTATTTACGCAAACTGTTTGTACATAGCGTGTTAATTAACTAATAGCATCGTTATCAAAGCAAAAACGTCGTTATCACGCCAAAAGAGCCGTGAACTCGTCAATAGTATCGTAATTTCGCCATAAATTTCATAATTACACCAGAAACATCCTAATTTCGCCAAAAATTTCATAATCACACCAGAAACATCGTAATTTCGCCAAAATTTTCATAATCACACCAGAAACATCATGACCTAGCCAAAAACATCATAATCACGTCAAAAGTGAAGTTATCACACCAAAAGCGTCGTAATTACGACAAAAGCCTGTTAATCACGTCAAAAGCATCATGATATCACCAAAAGCGTAGTAATCACACCAAAAGCATCGTAATCATACCAAAATCGTCGTAATCACGCTAAAGGCGTCATAATCACGCCAGAAGCGTTATCACGTCAAAAGCATTTCCCCAAACGCGTCGTAATCACACCAAAACCGTCTTGATCACGCCAGAAGCGTCGTTATCACTCCAAAACCATGGTGTTTAATATCTGTCACTATTCAAACCCCCCGAGCGATCTGAAGAAATAACCCAGCATTAGATGTTCTCCGTTCGGCGTCTCTCATAACGCAAGACCAACAATCGGCGTCATTTCCCGTTTCAGCGTAAACGCCAAAGCCGGCCGAGAAATTAACGTTTCGCCTAGCCGTAAAACAATCATTTTACTCGCTAACTAAGGATTCGTATCCATCAAGGGGCGTTCGGCCGATCTATAACGGGGCCCCGAATCGGAACGCACTTAAAACCGCATTAGCTTTCACGCCGATGATGCCGACTGCAAGTCACGTCTGCGCCGAGATGTTGAAGAAAAAAAAACGGACCGACATATACGCGGGATTAAGGAATAAAGGACCGTTTGTGGCGAGTCGATGTACGGTTGTGAGACCGGAAGACGACGCTCGGTTGTCGGATGAGAGAAATCCGGCTTGGAGAATGCGGAATAACGTATCGGCGACAGTGGAATGCGCGAAAAATTGGTGTTTTGTGGAAAATCTCGAGAACGACACCACTGAGGTGAATTTGTGTGATTATGAAAAATTTAGATCTCATTTTGTTGAAGAAAAAACGTCCTATACTTTTTTCTGTACCATCGACCTTTTTTGAGATATGATTAAAAAGCCGTATAACCCGCCGAAAAAAATTTGTTTTTTTCGCGAAAATCTTCGAAACGATGCAACTGAGATAAATTTGTGTGATTGTAAAAAATTTAGATCTCATTTTTCTGAAGAAAAAGCGTCCTATACTTTTTCCTCTGCGATCGACCTTTTTTGAGATATGACCAAACGGCCGTATAACCCGCCGAGTAATAGGCTTAGGCTGGTAACTGTTCTAAATAGTTTAAATATTGTCTTGAAACATGAAACAGAATTATATTGATCAAATTGAGTCGAATTACGACGTCAAATTGAAAGAGGGCTATATCGACAGTGAAACATAGGTACTATACAGGGTGTTCCTCAATTGAAAGTACAAATAAACACAGATGACAGATTCATCGGATAATTTCAATGTCAAAATTCCTATGAATATGGGCCCACAAACGCTTTATTTTCGAGATATGTTTTACTATAGTAAAACGGGGAGTTTTCAATTGGCCTGTTATTTTCACATTTAATGATTCCAGTCAAATTATACTAGCAGTACAAACCGTAGACATCAAGATAAATATCAAAACTCACCGAAACATCCTTCGTTTGGGCGGCGTTTTCGATCCACACCTGTAGACAATAGATCATCATCATCGTCATGTTCATTGTCTTAAAAAAATTAAGAAACGCGCCGATGGCTAGCACGTTCCAAGAAACCCCACTTGCCTACGGCCCTCGCTCCGCCAAAGATGACGCCACTTCCGGAAGTAGTAAAAAGGCTTCTTTATGACGTACGAGACGAGTCATGTTTCCTTTTGTGAAGGAGATGTGCCGACGTCCCGCAAAACGAGGAAAAACGACACAGATGTGGCCAGTTTCGGAAATTGGTCACGGAACTCTGTCTTGTTTTGCTGGTCTTGCTTCTGGGCAAGTTTTTTTCAATTTATTCCTGTAATAAAACATACGCTACATCTTCTTTGAAACTCATGTTAATAAAACAAAATCAAAATAACAGGTATAATATCACAAGAGCATAGAAAATATTCGATGACCGATTCACGAGACTTATTTAGCGAAACATCACGAGAGCGCAGCTCGAGTGGTGTTTTGCGAATTACGTCAAGTGAAGAGATTCGTGTAATTGAAATATATTGTCTATGCTCGAGTGGTATTCTTTACGATTATATAACGAATAATTATAACTATAACCAAAGCACCTCATTTTGATAATTCAATGACATTTCACTGAGCTTTACTTTTATATTTTTGCGAATCTCCAAGAATGTTACTATGGAAATGATCACAATATACCAGGAGGCGAAAAACCAAAACGATTATACCACGTCGTCAAGTAATATATTCACTTATCACTACGCCATAACTATGGGAAAGTTACGGATTCTATTGGTTCCTCAGAACATGAGTTGTATAATCACAATAAGATTAGCAATAGTCACAGAGAAACTAAATTATGAGCTTCCTTTGTACCTTCAATTTAGGAATACCCTGTATATAACGGGTATTCTTTTCGCTGCATTAGAAGTTTCGATGGTTTTTGTATTGGTTTGACAGTTGAGAATGTCAAAGTATTAGGTTCACAACTTCGCTTCCGCCGTTTAGCAATAGATGACTGTAGCGATAAGTGGTAGTCGAAATAAATAGATTGTAGATGTCATACAATAAACTTAGGTATTTGTAAACATAACGCCATCAAAATATTAGTCGATTTTTGTCTGCATCATGAAGTTATTCTCGATTAAACATATCCGCTTACGAGCCAAATTCTTGTCATTTGCGTGAAGTTTTAATTTTCTGTTTCAATATGAAGAAATCTGCGTCTAAGGGTGATCGAACGCTCTCAAATACCCATGGTGAAGCCACTATTAGAGACAGAACGTGTCGAGAGTGGTTTCAATGCTTCAAGAACGGTGATTTTGACGTTGAATACCAGCATGGCGGTGGAAGACAGGAGGTTTTCGAAGGTGCAGCATTGGAGGCATTACTTGATCAAGACTCGTGTCAAACGCAACAAGAATTTGCAGGATCATTGGGAGTGACGCAACAAGCCATTTCAAAACGTCTGAAAGTCATGGGAATGATTCAGAAACAAGGAAATTGGGTGCCGTACGAATTGAAGCCGAGAGATGTTGAACGGCGTTTGTTTGCTTGTGAACAGCTGCTTGCAAGATAAAGACGGAAGGGTTTTCTGCATCGCATTGTGACTGGAGACAGAAATGGGTTCACTACGATAGTCCCAAGCGCAGAAAATGATGGGTATATCCCGGCCATGCTTCCATATTAACGGTTCCAAGGTCGAATTCTCAGTTTTTGGTGGGGCCAGCTCGTCGTAGTGTATTATGAGTTGTTGAAACCGATTGAAACATTCACAAGCGATCGTTATCGAACGCAATTGAAGCGTTTAAGCCGAGCATTGAAAGACAAAGGCTGAAATACAACGGGAGACATGATAAAGTTATTTTACAGCATGATACGACCCCATGTTGCGAAAGTGGTCGAGACATACTTGGAAACGTTGAAATGGGTAGTCCTACCCCACCTGCCGTATTCTCCAGACGTTGCTTCCTCGGACTATCACTTGTTCCGATAAATGTAACACGGCCTGGTTGGCCAGCACTTCCGGTCTTAAGAAGAATTAAAAAATTGGATCGATTCGTGGATCGCTACAAAAGAAGACCAGTTTTTTTTTTTAACGCGGGATTCGTACGCTGCCCGAAAGATGGCAGAAAGTAGTGGCCAGCGATGGACAATACTCTGAATCCTAAATATAAAACCAGTTTTTTACAATAAAGCCTCGAATTTCGGAAAAAACGGAGAAAGCAAAGCTGTACGCATACGTATGTTGACATTTCTGTTCAGAAAGGTTTCGAAATTCATCATGAATCGTCCAACGCTACCTTAAGCTCTAAAAGCGCAATTGGAGCATAAACAATGAACGCTCGAAAGCTCACGAGTTTACGTCAATGCCTTACTCATTTTGTTTTAGATTCCAATAAATATTACAACGCTTTGTTATCCCTGAAAACGTCTGAAACCTGCACCCTTCAGTAGGCCTATCGAAATCCACTTCCTACTCTCATTTGTCGACTCACCCTTGTAAAACATCATTAAAAGATACGCGGACTAATCGATTTGTCAGTCGCCACCCCACGATGGCTTTGGGTTGGCATTTCCGCCGTTTTGGAAAGCCAGAACGAAGTAAACGGGCATCTTTTTAGGGTGAATTGACGTTTCTCTCGAATAAATTGAAGTCATGTGTGAGACGAAGTCACTTGATCCTGTATATTCGGTAGCCTAAACAAAACAGGGAAGAATTTGTGGGGTTCTGTTTGAGAAAAATTCTGCTGAAAAATGTGGTTTACTCATTATGAAGAATGAAAATGGTGCTTTTTCACAATCTTTCATTAGATTTCGGATATTTATAACTGCCCTATCCTCATATAGAAAGGCTACAAAAAGCCATTGAAACTTTTGAATTGATGAAATGCTACAAAAATTTACTGATTCAGTTTTTCATCAATAACTTTTATTACTTTGCTCTTTGCACCTTTTCGACTTTATTATGGGACTCTTGATCATGGAGAAGGACTATGTGAAGGGTTTTTCATGGAGACTATTGAGAGGTTTAGGACATATAACATTATTTCAGAAATTGTATGTTGTAAACTGAAATTTTCAAAAAAATTTTGATAATATTCTCGAGACTACCAACTCTCCTTGAAGCAAGATACGGACTTGAAACCTCAATATGTTTAAGTCGAAAAATTGGTCTCAAATTTTCCATACCCAGACCTCTAAAAAAATGTTTTTGACAAAAGTTCCCCTATGGGAATTTCATTCCATTTTATCAGTTGATTAGATAACATAGATCACGAAAATGCTTGCAATTCAGCGATTAATCCATTGCATTCCAGAAATTATAGGTTGTAAACTGTAAATTTAAAAAAAATTTTGATAATATCCTCGAGGCTGCTAATTCTCCTCGGGCAAGATATGGACTTGAAACCGCAATATGTTTCAGATTACTTGTCGATCTATACAATACATTTTTGTTTGATGGGTCTGTGGCCAATGTTTTAGGAGATATTACGATTGTTGTGTAGAGATTCAATTTTTACGGTATTTCAAAATTTTGAGATACTCTTCTTGAAATTTTCCATGACCAATTCGCTCATTTGCAGCTGTATATCCTCGATAACTTCCAAACTAACTACAAATTCCATCTTCAAGATCTTGAATCGATTGTAAAACATTGACATAGACCTTATCTTCCACGAGACCAAAGGAAAAAGTCTAAAGATGTTAAATCACAAGATCTCGGTGGCCAATTGTAATCACCTTTTCGAAAAATAACACAGCGAGGAAACTTCTTTACAAAATTGCGATTGTTTCGTTGCTCATGATCGACCGGCTTTAAAAGCCTTAAGACCTAATAATGTCGTTTGTGGAATCCTTAACCCTTCAAAGGCTACCGTGACCATATGGTCACACCTACAGCGCTGCACAAAATCAGCTGACATATGTACGTATATCTTAGTATACGTGAGGAAGCGATGATATTTATTCAGTTGACTTAGGAACTTTGTAGTGTGAACGTGTCGCATTGTTATTCCACTGATTTCTCATTCGTAATAGAGGTGAACTGCCGTGTTTGTTAGGTATTCGCAATAAAATGGATCCCAAATTTGTGTAAGTATCAAATTTCTATTTCAAACTGAATATCTTTTAATTATATTTGTTTCAATAGTTGGTGAAATGTGTGAGGAATTTCAAGAATATATTAGATTTGAATATCTCTTCTCTGTTCAAAATCAACTTTGATGCAAACTTGACTGTGACCGCATGGTGACACTAGCCGAATCTGGCAGAAATTGATATTTTTTGTTTCAGGCGAGGTTTCTCTCTCAAAGAAGCCTTAGATATAGTATATAACGACGAAGAAGATAGCAATGGTGTGTGTGACATTTACATATCACCGCCGGAACCAAATGTACTGACAGATGAAGATTCGGGTGATGAAGAAGGCGGGGAAATGGATAATTTATCACGTGGCCAATTATCAACTGCAGCAGAAATCCGACTTTCTGACAATTCGCGCATAACTGGCTTCGAAGATGTTTCAAATGAAGAAGGCAGTGAAGGAGACAATAGTTTATTAGAAAGTGAAGTTAGTCAGATTGAAAAATGTGGTCCAAGCACTAGTTCAAACAAGAGCACCAAAAAGACGAATTCAACGAAGAAGCCGCAGAAGAAAGTGAAAGAAACACTCAAAAGAACTTGGATCGAGGGCGATCTTCTAAAAACGACAGCAGTATTTCCACAGCCAGACTATACCAATTTTATAGGAAAATCCCCAACAGATTTATTTGAATTGTTTTTCGACGACGACATTGTTCGTATGTTAGTAGAAGAATCAAATAAATATGCGCTCTTCCTAAACCATCCAGATCCGAAAATAGAATCTGATGAAATGAAGTGTTTCATCGGTATACTTATTTTGACCGGGTATAACTCTCTTCCCGGAAAATGTTTTTACTGGGATTCAGAATCGGACATGGGAAATCAATTAGTAAAGGAAGCAATGCGTAGGGACAGATTTCGACAGATAATGCGTTTTTTACATTGTGCCGATAATACCAAACCCAATTACAAAGACAAAATGTGGAAACTTAGGCCGCTCATTGAAAAACTTCAAAAAAATTATTTGAAATATTTTAAGCCGACAGAAAATATGAGTTACGACGAATGTATGGTGAAATACTATGGCAGACACAGCTGCAAACAGTTTATTCGCGGAAAACCGATAAGATTTGGCTATAAAGTATGGAGTTTGAATGCCGAAAACGGCTACCTAATCAACTTCGATATATATCAGGGAAGTAATCCGAAGTCGGTTACTGAATATGACAATAAATTTGGAAAAGCTACTTCTCCATTACTAATAATGCTAGACTCCTTGCCAGATAGAAATCTTCGTTATCAAATTTATACAGACAATTTGTTTACGAGTTTCAATCTTTTGACGGAGCTAAAGCAAAGAGGCTATGGAGTTACAGGAACCGTTAGAGAAAATAGGGTTCCAAAGGACTGCCCAATAACTTCTAAATTAGACATGAAGAAAAAAAAAAGAGGTTCTATCGAGTCTAAAATTTCAAAAGATGAAGGTGTGATACTAGTGCGTTGGACTGACAATGCCCCTGTTACCATGGCTTCAACTTCTTATGGAATTGAACCCACTTCTTTGGTGAAAAGATATTCACAGTCCGAGAAGAAAATTATTCAAATTCCCCAGCCACGTCTTATAAATGCCTATAATAAATATATGGGTGGGACAGATCGGATGGACGAAGATATTGCGCGCCATAGAATAGGTATCAGAAGTAAGAAATGGTATTGGCCGTTACTTACTTGGCTTATAGATACCGCATTACACAATGCATGGATACAGTATAAAAGTGCAGGTAATTCAATTACTAATCTGAATTTCAGAAGAGAAATTGTAAAGGTATACCTAAATAGGTTTAAAACTGCCCCAAAAAGATATGGAAGACCAACAACGAGTAGAAATAGTGTCTCCATGAATAGGATTTCGGATGATATCAGGTATGACCATAAGGACCACTTAGTTGTTCCAGTTCCAAATAACAAGAGGAGAAGATGTGCCGGAGAAGGATGCTCCTCTGTTGGTCGAACACAGTGCAATAAATGTGATTTGGGACTATGTGTGGAATGTTTTTATATATTTCACATTAAATAATTTGTTCGACATTTCTGTATTCATATTGGGCTAGTGTGACCATATGGTTACGCCATTTTTTTGAGAAAAATAAAGGAAAAAAATGCATAATTCTTATTCTACCCAACACTGATAAATGGAATTCACTCAATAGAATCGCTAAATTTGCTCTCTTGAAAAAATAATAATTCCGCCTTTGAAGGGTTAATTCCAAAAATCAACGAGGAATCGAAAAATCTGGGTTTTCGTCAACACTACGGGCTACAGCAGCAATATTTTTAGTTTTTCTCGAGTGACGCTCACGGTTTTGATTCTCCACATCACTAACTATTCCAACAGCTCAAATTTTCCATCTAGTTCACTATTACAGTCCGAAAAGATGCTTCACGACGACCCAAACTGTGACTGTATCATAGTCATCATTTTTGTAGTGAATTTTAACAATTTGTATACGTTGTTGAAGCGTGTATCGTTCCATTTTTAGTCATGACGTAGTTTTTTCTTGTCAAATGTCATAAGATGACAGCTTCAAAAGCAGCAGCTGCCCAGATAGCGGGCTATCCAAAATGAAACCTAGTCAAAAACCCTTCATTTTCATTTTGTTTGATTTTTAATAGGGATAAATAGCCTGTTTTAACTGTTTCATTTTCCCTTGCTCCACCCCTGCCCTAAGTCGGTTTCTCGAAGCCAGGAAGCCATTTTTTTCGGGCGTGCATCGAATTACCGAAACAGATTAGGTAAATTGAGTCATTCACAACTCGCCGCTGAAATAAACGACTACCAAATTAGATTTTTAGGCTTTTAATTGCCCAGACATGTCCTGTCACCTGTAACGGATTCCTGTAACGGGCGTTATCAACGAATTAACAAAGCTTCAATTGTAAATGAATCTATTAATTCCTTAAATAGCGATAGTGGCTTTCTTAGTTGTATGTTGATAGTGTTGGAACACCTTAAAGATTGATTGGATTATCTGAATTGATTTGAAACTAGTTTGGTACCGTATACAAGGTGATTCACCGGTATGGCCTATTAGACCACTATTTTTGTACGTAGAATCGACTGAAAAAATAAAAATAATAGGCTCTAATTTGAAAATCTTGAGATTGGATGAATTTGAGTTGTCCAAGTTCATGATCTTCTTATAAACAACCTGTACATTTCTGGTCCAATTATATATAATACTACGTATTTGCAGAATCGAAAAAGAAAAAAAATTTTTCGGAAAAAGCTTTTTCTGCAGAAATATTCCAAAAAGTTTGAGTCCTAATCGCCACCATTTTTTTTAAAAGAATTCCAATAACTCATGAACTGTTGTGTTTTTACCAAAGGTATTGCCGAAATTTCCATAAAAAAGCTATCTAATGATGCAACAATATACTGGGTGTGCCATTTGAAATAAGAAAGTAATATAACCGGAAGTTGTAGAGATCTGAAAATATTTTAGGGAGAAAGATCATTGTCTCAAACCCCCAATATGCAAATTTTCAGCTCAAAATAATGATAATTTTTCCATAAACGTCTAATAGGCCATCCCTGGATTTGTGTATTTGCAATTGGTAAATGTAAATGTGGGCACCCAAAAGTTTCTGACTTTACATCGTTGCTTTCCTCAATATTTTAATGAGTTATATCAAAGGAAACCAAGCATAATTCGAGTGGTTTTGTCTGTCAATTCGACCCTATCTAACAGTGAGAATTCGCTACTTCCCTTAGAATGACATTCAAAGTCAATTCAACGCATAATCATAGAGCAACTATATGTCTTCTTCTTCACTTCATCGCTTCGTATAATCATCCAGTTCCCTATCTACGCCACTGATGCTTTCTCTCCACCCCCATCGGATGGAATTAGTCAAATTACGTCAATTTCCGGTGGCGTTCGACAATAATGGATTTGTTGTTCCGACAGCCGTCTATGCATCTCTATGCTTTATGTGGACATAATTCGATGACCGTCTTAATACCCATCCCCTCCAATGGTTTGACGATCACTAATCTTTTGATTTTAGTGCGTGTGTAGAAGAATCAACGGTCGGTGATTTCTTTTGTTCGAGCTTTGAAAACGCCTTGTTGATTGAGTACAGAATACATAAAAGACAGACAGGGACTGACTAGGGATTCAAGAAAATTATTGCACTATTGATTAAATTTTTTTGCGATATTCTGTTTGTATTTTCTATGGTTCATATGGAGCTTTCAACACGAAATTCTATATGAAGCTTGAAATTGTTATGAAAAGTTAGTTTTAAGTATGTTCTATGGTCCGATATTATGATGGTATTTACTATAGTGTTAGATTCTTCTTTTTTCGCTGTTATTTGAGAGGTCATTGAAATAAGGAAAATAGATGTGGCACAACATGAACAACAACTTTTTTGAAAGCATGAAACCATCCTGTAGTTTTATCAGGTTCTACTCCGAATAAGTCAAATATGCGAACTTAATTCACTGAAACGTAGAGACGCCACTGCCTTGACAGATACATCGATTCTCATATTATCCCTTTTCTTTTTCTTTTCTTCTGCGCCGAAAAAACATCGAACATTCACTTATGGAGATTTGATTCAATGCCCAGAGGCATAAATACACGGGGCATCATATGCCTACAAAGGTTTTTGCAGAACTCGTTGAACCAAAAACGGACGCCAATAAGTCAAAGACCACAACGTGCGTTTTTTTATTGTTCGCAATGTCTGTTAGCGCATATGTGGCCCGAAATGTAGCAATATTGTCGCTTTGTGAGGCTGAAACCAAACAGAATTTATGGCTTCGTTTTGGGAATTGACTTCTTCGTTAATACTTGGGTGGTATGATACAAAGCGCTGTCATGTATACGGTAGAATACTTGGCAACTTTGTTGGTAGCTCCACTCAGATGCTGTTCGATTGGTCCTCATCTTACGAGATATTCAATTTTATTATTATAATCAAGGTGACATCGGCGCTCGAAAATTCCTTACTGAAAAGTGACAGATGACACACGTCATTCGTGTGACAGATGACATACGTCACCTGTCAGACGAACCATAGAAATTCCGAAAAATAACCTCAAATCGAGCACTACTACTTTTTAACAATCACAACCGACTTCTTACTGAAATTAATCTTTTTTTTTTCTGTTCCAGCCCAATGGGGATACCACAGACAGGGGTCATGTCAGGCTGGATTTAGTGCAGCGATCAACGAGGTGAGTGGTGAGAAAAAATGCCGATGATATCTGGCTTCATTCATCGGCCTGTTCGGCTCGGATGCCTTTGAGCGTATCTCGCATTTCATCTGAATACATTACTAATTGTTATTCACTTTGCTCGGCCCTCTTATTGTTTCTCGCAAAGATAGGCATTTCGAGCATGCGACCGTAGGCCTTATATGACTCCCGGAGGTTTTTTCAAAGGCGGAGGTCCGTATTTTACGTCTTTGCGAATGTTTATCCTCGAGGTTGAACGTCCTGCGAGGATTTTCATGGAGATGGGACGATTTTGCTGGTTCATGATTTTGGATTTGTTCGAGATGAAAAAAAAAATAAAAAAAGCACTGACGTGAAGACAGGAACACTCGTTCATTCATGCACTGAGAGAAATCCATATTTTTTATTAATAAAGCCCTTATTTGGAGGTTATTTATTCACAACTACACTGCGCAAAAGAATTAACGCACATTATGGAAATCTCAAATTTATTCTACAACTAAAGGTGTTCTCAATGATAATTATTTTTATCAGAATTATGCATGCATTTGTTATCCACTTTCAACGTTTTTCTTCAATACAGATGTTTTTTCCCAGCAGGAATAAAAAAAGATAAGATTAGAAGATTTTGAATGGCTCCATTCTGAAATCAGTTGTTCTCGATCAATTCTAGTGATCAATAGTTTTTCTTTCGTTTGATTTTCTACACTCGATCGCTATGCAACGCGAAACACGCAATTTGACCCAATATTTGACCTTATATTGAAGAACTAAAATATTTTAAATAGAGTGGTCAGAAGATTTCTATATTTTGATAGTTTTTCTGCTCTGTAATAAGCATTTACGCCAGTGGCGTGTATTTGTGATAACTCAATAATAACATAAAAATTGTTGGCAATGTCATGCGACCCCTTATCAACCACGCCACTGAATGACTTACCGTATTATTTCTGCGCCATCTATAGCTCATGATTCAGCGCTATCTATTATCATAGTATAATGCTATTATCGAGTTACTTCTCCAAATCCAAATACAACTACAGTAGCGACCCCTGGTGACTATTTCCTTGCCGTCAAACAGCGGTTGGCTTACTATCCTTTCCTTATACTATGGTAACACCCTGTAACATTGAACTCTTGATGAACTCAACTGTCGAAAACATACACTCTACCAGAGTCCCAGGAGATGATCAATCTCGACAAAGGACACCAGCGTTTACACCAACCGTTTGAAGTCGTTCTTTGATAACGATTTGTCTAAGACCGTGTTTATTTGTTTTTTATCGGCGCTTAGATAAACGAAGAACATCAATCTCAGTTTATAAATATCAAGTATGTGAGAGCCACATACTAGAAGCCACACTAGAAGGCTGGGGGTGTTGAGCTTAAAAGCTTTCTTCAACTTAGGCAGTTACCACGGATATCTCTAATTACAGCCGATATTCGGCCTATTTTATCGGTCTTTGAACGAAAGAGATTTGTGGTCTTTTTACGGGCATTCCACGACCAGTAGCGTACCCCAGGGAGGGATAAAGAGGATGTATTATATTCTCTTTTATATTCCGTGTTTAACTCTTAACTTAATGTGTATTGCATGATCTCGAAACTAATCAAATTCTCATTATGAGTAAGAAAACTTCTTTGGAAAACTTCTTCAAAAGAAGGAAGCTTGATGAAGGCGAATCTTCAAGCTTGAAGATTTTTTCAAATTTTCGAGTTCAAAATTTCCATAAACTTTGAGGTCTGCGAATGATCGGTTAGCAGAGTTAGAGTGAGCTATTCCCAATTAGCAGAATTTCGCGCTTGCCTGAAAATATTCAGTTCGAAGAGCTACCAACAAAGTTACCAAGTATTCTGCCGAAGACATAACAGCATTTTGCATCATACCACCCAAGAATTAACGAAGAAGTCAATTCCCAAAACGAAGCCATAAATTCAGTTTGGTTTCAGCCTCACAAAGCGACAATATTGCTACATTTCGGGCCACATATGCGCCAACAGACATCGCGAACAATAAAAAAACGCACGTTGTGGTCTTTGACTTATTGGCCTCCGTTTTTGGTTCAACGAGTTCTGCAAAAACCTTTGTAGGCATATGATGCCCCATGTATTTATGCCTCTGAGCATTGAATCAAATCTCCATAAGTGAAAGTTCGATGTCTTTTCGGCGCAGAAGAAAAGAAAAAGAAAAGGCATAATACGAGAATCGATGTATCTGTCAAGGCAGTGGCGTCTCTGCGTTTCAGTGAATTAAGTTCGCATATTTGACTTATTTAGCTGTTCACAGAAACAAAACCATGGAAAGGTCTAGATGAATGCTGGAAACTAACTACCAGATTTTGCGTGTATAT
Organism: Harmonia axyridis; assembly: GCF_914767665.1. NCBI lineage: Eukaryota > Metazoa > Arthropoda > Insecta > Coleoptera > Coccinellidae > Harmonia > Harmonia axyridis. The sequence goes on from NC_059505.1 coordinate 40,593,928, forward strand.
ACAGGGTGTTCTAAAGGTTGTTTTTTTAGAGCTATAGTACTTTAAATTCCAATAAAACAACGATGGATTATTCGATTGACATGAATTTTATTTATCCGCAAGATAATCTGGTGGCATTGCATTTTAAATATGATTTCTGGCATATGACCGCCACGGCTGGCTCGGATGTAGTCCAATCTGGACGTCCAATTTTCGATGACTTTTTCCAACATTTGTGGCCGTATATCGGCAATAACACGATGAATGTTGTCTTCCAACTGGTCAAGGGTTTGTGGCTTATCCGCATAGACCAATGACTTTACATAGCCCCACAGAAAGTAGTCTAGAGGTGTTAAATCACAAGATCTTGGAGGCCAATTCACAGGTCCAAAACGTGAAATTAGGCGGTCACCAAACGTGTCTTCCAATAAATCGATTGTAGCACGAGCTGTGTGACATGTTGCGCCGTCTTGTTGGAACCACAGCTCCTGGACATCATGGTTGTTCAATTCAGGAATGAAAAAGTTAGTAATCATGGCTCTATACCGATCACCATTGACTGTAACGTTCTGGCCATCATCGTTTTTGAAGAAGTACGGACCAATGATTCCACCAGCCCATAAAGCGCACCAAACAGTCAGTTTTTCTGGATGTAACGGTGTTTCGACATACACTTAAGGATTAGCTTCACTCCAAATGCGGCAGTTTTGTTTGTTGACGTAGCCATTCAACCAGAAGTGCGCTACATCGCTAAACAAAATAAAATGGACGTAGTGCGCGATACGTATTCTGCACAGAACAATTATTTTCGAAATAAAATTGTACTATTTTCAAGCGTTTTTCAGGCGTGAGTCTGAGTCTGAGTCTATTCACTTGACAGCTGTTAAATCGGTCGCCATCTTGAACAGTAATGCCAACTTAAAGTTATATACCTCGAAAAAAAACACCCGTTATGACAGTGTATTGTATCATACCACCCAAGTATTAACGAAGAAGTCAATTCCCAAAACGAAGTCATAAATTCAGTTTGGTTTCAGCCTCACAAAGCGACAATATTGCTACATTTCGGGCCACATATGCGCTAACAGACATCCGCGAACAACAAAAAAACCCAAGTTGTGGTCTTTGACTTATTGGCGTCCGCTTTTGGTTCAACGAGTTCTGCTAAAACCTCTGTAGGCATATGATGCCCCGTGTATTTATGCCTCTGAGCATTGAATCAAATCTCCATAAGTGAATGTTCGATGTCTTTTCGGCGCAGAAGAAAAGAAAAAGAAAAGGCATAATACGAGAATCGATGGATCTGTCAAGGCAGTGGCGTCTCTGCGTTTCAGTGGATTTGGTTCGCACATTAGACTTATTCGGCTGTTCACAGAGACAAAACCTTAGAAAGGTCAAGTTGAATACTGAAAACAAACTACCCAATTTTTCCGTTACACATAGGATTGAGATTTTGTGTGTATATACAGGGTGTTCTACAAGCTCTATGACAAACTTAAACAGATAATAGCAGTGCTCATTCTGAAGATTTTTTCCTATATTAACATAGGTCAGATTCGCTTTCGTTTGGAAGTTACAAGTAAAAGGTGTTTTTTTTTTTAGAGCTATAGAACATTAAATTGCAATGAAACAAAGATAAATTATTTGATTGACATGGATTTTATTTATCCGCAAGATAATCTTGTGGTATTACATTTTAAATATGATTTCTGGCATATGACCGCCACGACTGGCTCGGATGTAGTCCAATCTGGACGTCCAATTTTCGATGACTTTTTCCAACATTTGTGGCCGTATATCGGCAATAACACGGCGAATGTTGTCTTCCAAATGGTCAAGGGTTTATGGCTTATCCGCATAGACCAATGACTTATAGCCCCACAGAAAGTAAACTATCGGTGTTAAATCACAAGATCTTGGAGGCCAATTCACAGGTCCAAAACGTGAAATTAGGCGGTCACCAAACGTGTCTTTCAATAAATCGATTGTGGCACGAGCTGTGTGACATGTTGCGCCGTCTTGTTGGAACCGCAGCTCCTGGACATCACGGTTGTTCAATTCAGGAATGAAAAAGTTAGAAATCACGGCTCTTTACCGATCACCATTGACTGTAACGTTCTGGCCATCATCGTTTTTGGAGAAGTATGGACCAATGATTCCACCAGCCCATAAAGCGCACCAAACAGTCAGTTTTTCTGGATGTAACGGTGTTTCGACATACACTTGAGGATTAGCTTCACTCCAAATGCGGCAGTTTTGTTTGTTGACGTAGCCATTCAACCAGAAGTGCGCCTCATCGCTAATGGACGTAGTGCGCGATACGTATTCCGCACAGAACTATTATTTTCGAAATAAAATTGCACTATTTTTAAGCGTTATTCAGGCGTGAATCTATTTATTATGAATTGCCAACCCAAACTGAGAATAAATCACTTGACAGCTGTTGAATCGGTCGCCCTTTCGAACAGTAATGCCAACTTGAAGTTATATACCTCGAAAAAAAACACCCAATAGTAGTGCTCATTCTAAAGATTTTTTTCTATATTAACATAGGTCAGATTCGTTTTCGTTTGGAAGTTACGAGTATTTGAAATAATCCATTTTTTTTCTCGAATTGTTGTAACTTCTAAACGAAAACCAATTGGACCTTTGTTAATAGGAAAAAAACATGATCAGAATGAGTGGAGTTGTCATCTTTCAAATCTTGTCATATACCTTGTAGAACACCCTTTAAAATAACAAATAACAGGTAAATTCCAAACGAAAAAAGGTGGAATTTTGAAATTTTCAGCTCAGGTTCGGATTTTGAATGCAGCAATTCGAAATTTCGTGTTCCTGATACTTTTGAAACTACATATCGCAAAGATTGTTCAGGGAACAACCAAAAAAAATTCTGGCTGATGCCTCTTACGCCACTGGGTGTGCATTTGGCATACAACATCGATCTCTTGTAGCCGCTGACTGTACGAACCATACTTGTATGTTGGGTTATAATGAAACAGTCCGAGGAAATGGTAAATGTAGCATGTCAGGTGTACCACCATTAGGACGTGAAACATGGTGGATGTGCATAAAAGCTTGTGAAAGCAACGGAAATTTGAAATACGTTTTACGTCTCGAACGGCAACTGGCTGTAATATCCTATTCCAAGATCTTTGTACGATTCATCTGGAACTGTTTCAATGAAATTGGAATTCTCGACCATAACTCTCTAGGTAACTTGAGATTATCGTTTCTCCGTAAAATCTTCACGATATAGCGATAGAATTGAGAGAATATTCTGGAAAAAATTGAATTGCAACGTAACTGATATTTTTAGAGAAATTGGGAAAGCATTGGCGGGAACTCGGAAACTTTTGAGCGCTTGTTCATTTAATTGCACTTTTCAAGACTACATAATTGTATACAGGGTGTACCTGGAGGAACAGACGAAAATGGGAGATTCCTTGGATAATTTTAGGAATACCTTTTATGTTTAACATAATATACTCTTAGTGATGAATAAATATATGTAACGGGTGTTTTTTTCGAGGTATATAACTTTAAGTTGGCATCACTGTTCAAGATGGCGACCGATTTAACAGCTGTCAAGTAATTCATTCTCAGTTTGGTTTGGCAATTCATCATGAATAGACTCACGCCTGAACAACGCTTGCAAATTTAATTTCGAAAATAATGGTTCTGTGCGGAATACGCATCGCGCACTACGTCCTTTTTATTTTGTTTAGCGATGAAGCGCATTTCTGGTTGAATGGCTACGTCACCAAACAAAACTGCCGCATTTGGAGTGCAGCTAATCCTCAAGTGTATGTCGAAACACCGTTACATCCAGAAAAACTGACTGTTTGGTGCGCTTTATGGGCTGGTGGAATCATTGGTCCGTACTTCTTCAAAAACGATGATGGCCAGAACGTTACAGTCAATGGTGATAGGTATAGAGCCATGATTACTAACTTTTTCATTCCTGAATTGAACAACCATTATGTCCAGGAGCTGTAGGTCCAACAAGACGGCGCAACATGTCACACAGCTCGTGCCACAATCGATTTATTGAAAGACACGTTTGGTGACCGCCTAATTTCACGTTTTGGACCTGTGAATTGGCCTCCAAGATCTTGTGATTTAACACCGCTAGACTACTTTCTGTGGGGCTATGTAAAGTCATTGGTCTATGCGGATAAGCCACAAACCCTTGACCATTTGGAAGACAACATTCGCCGTGTTATTGCCGATATACGGCCACAAATGTTGGAAAAAGTCATCGAAAATTGGACGTCCAGATTGGACTACATCCGAGCCAACCGTGGCGGTCAAATGCCAGAAATAATATTTAAAATGTAATGCCACAAGATTATCTTGCGGATAAATAAAATTCATGTTAATCGAATAATCCATCGTTGTTTTATTGCAATTTAAAGTTCTATAGCTCTAAAAAAAACACCCTTTATATATTATATTATTCTGCGTTGGAAGAGGAAAAAATCAATCGAAGCGTAAAAATTGCAGCGTTTTTTTTAACCCCCGTATCTCTTAATCGCCCCATACATCGCTTCGGGACCATATGGCCGATGATGACGTGCAACGGAACCCAGATTAATATATACGACAGTATATACGCGAATCGAGGAAATTGCTTCCACGAAAACCATTCGTCCGATGCGCTCGCATCCAGACAGCGGGTAGGCGCAGCCCTTTCGACCGAAACAACGCTAATTTGACAGGTACATGATTGACGATCACGTCTGTTCGCGGTCCGTACCTGGTATGTATCGTAATCCGGATATCGCGCACGGTAATCGACTACTCCGACTTCCACGCCTCTGTCGACCGGGTATTGAGTCGTTAAGGTGGTTCTTCTTGGGGGCAATAACACTGTGAGGGAGGGTTCACACGAGGTTTTTTTTATGCGTTGTTTTTTTTTCGGATCGTGCGAATTTGGTATTCGGACTTGGAAGTGTACAAGGTGTACTTAATTCGATGCTCACTGAAAGTATCTCGAGAACTATAAGACTTAGAGAAAAAGATCTTCAAGGATTTAATTCATTATAATTCATGAAATGTGAAATTTTGTTATCCAAACATCGAATTTTAGTTTCTTTCTGTATTTTCCGGAAGTCACAGACTACTCCACACTAAATTGCGGTTTTTCCTCAATTTAAGGTTCTTCCTCGATAACTGTTAAAGTATTCAGTTTAGGTATAAGGTTTGCTTGAGTAACCCCCACTTTTTTTACGTAGAATCGACTGAAATGATAAATAATATAGGTTCTAAATTGAAAATCTTGAGTTTTGAATAATTTGAGATGTCCAATTTCATGATCTTCTTATGAACACCCTGTACGTTTTTGGTCCAAACCGCAAACAGTCTTACAATACTACGTATTCAAGAATCAAAAAAGAAGAAAGCTTTTTCTGCCGTAAAATTCAAAAAATGTGAGTCTTTATCGCCACCATTTTTTTCATAAAAATCCCATTTACTCATGAACCATTGAGTTTTTACCCAAGGTATGGCATATTGCCGAAATTATCATCAAAAAAGCTATCTAATGATGCAATAATATACTGGGTGTGCCGTTTGAAATGAGGAAGTAGTAGTCTTTTTCCGGTATAATCGGTAGTTGTAGAGGTTTGAAAATATTTTAGGGAGAAAAATCATTGTCCCAAACCACAATATGCAAATTTTCAGCTCAAAATTATGATTAGTTTTCCATAAACGTCTAAAAGGCCATCCCGTTGAATCACTCTGTATTTATATAGTCTCCAAGGATACAGATGAAAGAATGAGCACTCAAAAACTAAAAAACTAATTTTTTATTCATTTATGCGTCAATTTCTGTACCGAATTTCATGCAAATGTCTTCCATAATCTACAATGGACAATTTTTAATTTTATTTTTGAATTCAACAGATTCCATAAAGTAAACTGTGAAAATTTCATTGGGTGCTAATTTTATTTCCAAAAACTCTCATTACTTGATATAATAAGCCAAAATATTCGCAAATCGTTGCGAATTTCTCGAAATCGGACTGATAGAGACCCCTTTCTATCGTACCAGAAGTAAACATCGAACACATGTTCCCTTGCAAACATATATTATTCACTTAAGCCTCGATTAAAGGATTACGCGCAACAACTACAATTACCAGATAAGTACTCGTTAACACGTGAAGTTGAGGACAGGCTGAGAAAATGGTTTATTACTATGCTTTCAGAAGTTTCTGAAGATATAGATAGTTGAACTTGATATGCTGCCTTATTAAGGAATTTTCTAACTTACCGACTAAGTAAAAATATCTTTCATCTCTAGAGCTTTTCTTGAAAATTAGGAAAGTTCTTTGCGTGAATACGTGTCCTCTTACCACTGCTTTCGCTCTCTTACTTTGCAAAACATTTATAGCCATCCACCTAAAAGGTGATCTTTCAAAATTCGAATAGGATAGAAAACATTTTCAATAAAAACCTACACGTAATTTCCAATTGATTTTCTATCGCAACCTTCTTGTACGGAACCTCCTCTGCGCTCATCCTAACACACACTCGTCCACATCCAGCACCCTATCTGATCTCCTTCAAATGGCCAAGTACCAGAATATCAATAACCTTCCAACCGTGTCATGACTTATTCAAAATACATTCACACTTCAAGACTTAAACTTGGAACAATGAGAGGAACTCAAGCTATTCACCTGATATGGAGACTGATATCCCTCTTCATCGAATTATTCAATGAAATTTCCAGCCGTTTATTCACTCGAGACCTGATCATTCCGCCAGATAGACCATAAAAGAATACGCTCCGATGCTTGTACACACTTCTCGGACCGAAGATTCTCGGAATTAATCGTATATCGACATGTAACACGTCGAGAACCGCGATTGCAGCCGTAACTGCCCATAGAACGGGCTGAAAACCATCGAATAAGAAACCGACCGGCCCAAGGTTGCGCCCTTGCGGAACTCCGGATCGGATAATCTTAGGGGCGATGAGCCAGAAAACTAGGTACCGAAACGATATGATAATTTAGGGGGAATATAGTGCGAAATGTATGTAAAGCACCACTTTATATTCGCGGTGAACTGGTTGGAATATGGAATAAGGAGGAAGAATTGTGGTATTATGGTGTCATTACTAAGTTGATCGTGACACATAAAGAGAATCAGGGCAGTTCTAGATTTTATCGAAACCAGGTCGTTACGTGGATGTCTAAATATAAGTTCGTGGTTTTGTTCAGGTGTAGTTTTGTTGGAAACGTGAACTGGGAAACGTTAAAAAAAAAACTAGTTTGTTATTTCCGCCTTTAACAGAAAATATCTCGACAGCCGTGTATGACTTAAATACAGGGGTTTCCAATAAGAGCTTTTACTTATTTAATTAACCATCGCTCGTAAATATAGTAGGTTGTTTTATTAGGAGTAAATGTGGGAGTGTTTGTGAAGAGTTCTAGTTAAGACAAAAAAGTTATTCAAAACAAATGTGATACTAGTTGATATTTGTGAATGTAATCCAAAAAAAAATGAATATCCTGCTATCTGGGCAGCTGATATTTTTGAAGCTGTCATCTTTTGATATTTGAAAAGTACAAACTACGGCATCGCTGAAAATGGAACGACACTCTATTACACAAAGTATGGGAATCCACTACAAAATGGAGAAAATTTTGGACGCACGGTATATATTTCTGCAATCTCGTGTGCGTATAGACTAAATTAGGGGATTCCTCAAGCGCCGAGAGACTGAAGCATTCGCCAGTGTGACTTTAATAGTAGTTTTCTCAACTTTCTATGAAATCTATTGATAGATTTTTGTAGTTTCAGAAATATCTTTCCAAACTTGGCCAAAATCGCCAAGGATTTTTTATCAACGACAGCATCGTCAGTTCCTGTTGAGAGACAAGTTTCCAGAGCTGCTCTTACAGTTACAAAAACCCGCAATAGGTTAGGCGACAAATCTATAAGATGCCTTAGATGTGTCTTAGATCCTGGATGGAAAATTATGAAATCAAACAAAGCCTGGAGGTTTCTAAATATTAAGGATTTTTTATTTATTTTGTTATGATTTATAGTGATTTAATTTATGTTTCTATTACAAAAGAGTTGATATTTTCGGTTCTTTTATACAAAGTTTAATAAATAAAAGTGTTTTTTGCAAGGTTCCTTCTCATTTAATCATTTTCTTGTTGATGTAACAGTGCACAATAAAACTGCTTAAAATCAAGTAGCTTGATATGATTCAAGTATTTGATAAAAAAATACTTGACTTGACTTGAGATTGAAAAACTACTACTTGACTTGAGCTTAACAAAAAATCAAGTCAAGCTCAAGTCAAGTAGCTTGAAAATCAAGCTAAGCCGTGAATCCCTGATGTGGTTCACAAGGGCGCAAATGGCGTATGAATGAACGAGCGCTTAAAAGCTCCTGGTTTAACGTCATCTGTGATGTAGAAGACATCGTCATACTCACTTTTTGTAGACTTATGACCTACGGATTTGCTAAATCAAATTAACATGAACAACATCAACATTTTTCGACAGTGTTGTCACATTGTTCAATATTTACGTAGAAAACACTGCAAAATTGTTAGGTCCACTGGACACTATCCCCATCCGAAGGATCAGCGCCAATCCGATCCTTTCATGTGCCATAGCACCGTCCCATGGACCCCACAGGAAAGCGGTTCCAAGAATGGGCGCCTTACAGTCGCCAACTCGCCAAATAAAGAAACTGAAAAATTCTATAGCAGAAATATGTCGGTTGAAATTTTTTCCACTCTTCCAAAGAACGACTCCTATTTTGGGTCAACACACGAGAGAGAGCCGTACGTACACAAACACACACAAAGAGGCGCATACATTAAATTTTAAGGCGTACCAACTGAATAGTTATTGTGCAAAATATGGCACTGTTCCCAGTTACGGCGATGCCATTTGTATAAATTCTGCCTCGTTTATCAGCGATTTTGTAATAACCGTTTTACAGCCTACTTGTATTATGTTGCCAGGAGAGATTTATTCGATCCCGAGATGATCTAGAGGGGCATGGAATAGAGAGAAAGGATTCGCTTCAAAAGGAGCAACGTATGAAGATATTCATGTTGCGGGTTGATGTAAAATTGTAAAGGATGTTTCGCTTGGAAGGTATTGTTCATCTTCTTTGAGCGTGGAAATATGTATAAGATTCAAACACCAAGCTTAGTCTTCTTCAGAACATCATAAATAAGGTTTTATGAAATATCACAAAGGACTCCAAGTTTTTTCCTAAAACTACTGAATGCTCAACTATTTGACAACATCGGCAAATACAGTTAAAGCAAAATCTTGGCTTGATGAAGAGTTTCCGGGGTCTGCACCAGGAAAATCAACCATCATTGATTGGTATGCTAAGTTTAAACGTGGTGAAATGAGCACTGAAGACGGCGAACGCAATGGACGTCTAAAAGAGGCTGTCACCGACGAAAAAATCGAAAAAGCTCACAAAATAATTTTGAATGACCGTGAAGTGAAGTTGATCGAGATAGCAGACATTGTGAAGATATCGTCTGAACGTGCACATCATATCATTCACGAATATTTCTACATGAGAAACCTGTGTACAAAATGAATGCCGCGCGAGCTCACAATCGATCAAAAGCAACGACGTGTTAATGATTCTGAGCAGTGTTTGAAGCTGTTTAAGTGCAATAAACCTGAATTTTTGCGTCGATATGGGACAATGGATGAAACATGGCTCTGGAGTCCAATCGACAGTCAGCTGAGTGGACTGCACACGATGAACCGAATCCAAAGCAAGGAAAAACACAACAGTCAGCTGGCAAGGTTATGGCATCAGTATTCTGGAATGCGCAAGGTACAATATTCATTGATTACCTCCAAAAGGGGCAGACCATCAACAGCGATTCTTATATAGCGTTATTGGTTCGTTTAAAGGATGAAATCGTTAAAAAAACGGCCCCATGTGAAAAAAAGGTGCTGTTTCATCAAGACAATGCGCCGTGTCACAAATCATTGAAAACAATAGCAAAATTTCATGAATTGGGCTTCAAATTGCTTCTGCATACACCGTATTCGCCAGATCTGGCACCCAGCGACTTTTTTCTGTTCTCAGACCTCTGAAGAATGCTGCTGGAAAGAAATTTAGCGGCAAGAAGAAGTAATCGCCGAAACTGAAGTCTATTTTGAAGCGAAAGACAAATCGTTCTACAAAAATGGTATCGAAGAGTTATAAAATCACTATAATCGCTGTATCGCCCTCGAAGGCAACTATATTGAATAATAAAATCGCATTTTGCCAAAAAAATGTGTTTTACTATGGTAGACCGGGGACTTTTCAAATTGGCCTGTTAATGATATTGTTTAAATTTGCTACAAAAATGGTGACAATTTTGGAGTCACTTACTTTTGTACCTCCAATTTAGGAACACTCTGTATTGTTTTATCATGAGTAAAAATGTGAATCCACGATTTTGTATATGTCAGAATCATTCGAAGCCTAACTTTGATGTCTAAACATATCGGTATGATTTTAAGATAATTCTTACTGCTCGAATTCGAAATTGCCGGTACTTCTTTTTTCATCGGCAGGTGGCGCTATTCGTTGAATGAGTATTTACATGGAATCGACAGCTAAATTTTTCGGGGTTATTATTTGAAATAATAAATGTTTGGAATCGTTAAACACAAATCATGATATTGTTCCAAACAGTAGAACACGAGAGTAATTCGATGATTACCGTTAGGAATAGAATTGAAAAATTCAAAATATGGTTGTCGAAATCATTGCTTCAAACACGTAGACCTTTCTACACTGTTCAAGCACTCTCGAGTTCAATCATTTCTTTCTCGATACCATTACATTTTTACCATATGGCCTTATATAGGTCTATCTTTCATCGGATCAGACAGGCTAGCACATGGCCCTCTAGATTGATCTGTCATTAAATCGGGAACCAGATAGGACCATAGAGAGAGCGAGAGAGAGAAAAATGAGATGTTGGACATAATAGGCTTACACAAATACTCGTCCATTCTTCTTCATGATATAATGACTCGATGTCTTATTTCCATTTATTTAATTTGCCTTCTAATCGACGTCTGATCCACAGAGGAGAAATACATCATTCTTTGGCTGACAACAGGGGCGTACTTAACGTGATTAGGGTTTTAATACGATACCTACCGTATATGGTATAGGCTGAGATTTTGACAGTCGTAATTGGAAATTCAAATTAGATTGGAGCTGGTGATTTGATGAGGTTGAGTGTTCAATTAGAAAACCGACGTTTATTTTGGGAGTATGTGATTTCGATTTCGGAGAAATTAGGACGATATTGAACAAATCTCAAGAATAATAATAAAGGGTTTTCTTATAAGAGAATTCATTTTTAATAGCCCACTATCTGGGCAGCTGTCACTTTTGAAGCTGTCAACTTTTGACATTTGAAAAGTTAAAACTAAGATGCATAGAAAACCTGGTGTGTCTACTTATAATGGGTGTTTTTTTAGAGCTATAGAACTTTGAATTGCAATAAAACAACGATGGATTATTCGATTGACATGAATTTTTTTTATCTGCAAGATAATCTTACATTACATTTTAAATATGATTTCTGGCATATGACCGCCACGGCTGGCTCGGATGTAGTCCAATCTGGACGTCCAATTTTAGATGACTTTTTCCAACATTTGTGGCCTTATATCGGCAATAACACGGCGAATGTTATCTTTCAAATGGTCAAGGGTTTGTGGCTTATCCGCATAGACCAATGACTTTGCATAGCCCCACAGAAAGTAGTCTAGCGGTGTTAAATCACAAGATCTTGGAGGCCAATTCACAGGTCCAAAACGTGGAATTAGGCGGTGACCAAAAGTGTCTTTCAATAAATCGATTGTGGCACGAGCTGTGTGACATGTTGCGCCGTCTTGTTGGAACCACAGCTCCTGGACATCATGGTTGTTCAATTCAGGAATGAAAAAGTTAGTAATCATGGCTCTATACCGATCACCATTGACTGTAACGTTCTGGCCATCATCGTTTTTGAAGTAGTACGGACCAATGATTCCATCAGCCCATAAAGCGCACCAAACAGTCAGTTTTTCTGGATGTAACGGTGTTTCGACATACACTTGAGGATTAGATTCACTCCAAATGCGGCAGTTTTGTTTGTTGACGTAGCCATTCAACCAGAAGTGCGCTTCATCGCTAAACAAAATAAAATGGACGTAGTGCGCGATACGTATTCCGCACAGAACCATTATTTTCGAAATGAAATTGCACTATTTGCAAGCGTTGTTCAGGCGTGAGTATATTCACGATGAATTGCCAAACACAACTGAGAATAAATCACTTGACAGCTGTCAAATCGGTCGCCATCTTGAACAGTAATGTCAACTTAAAGTTATATACCCCGAAAAAAAACGCCCGTTATTTTACACTTCTCTCGATTCTCGGCTCTCGTGACCTTTGAGTATAGAACAATAATATTTTATATTCTATGCTCGTAACAATCTTCTACACTCTATCATTATATTCCATTCGTTTCATTAAAAATTCGATAGGAACTGAATTGTAATTTATTGTGAAAGTTTGTAAAGTCTAAAATCAGTATTTCATTTTTAAACGGCGCCAGGCAGATAGCGGGAATTCGAAAATTTCTGAAGAGCGCCACCTTACAGAACTTTGGTGAAGCAGAACATCAAAGCAACAGGTGGGTCTCTCAAAAAGTCTGAAACAAAATCGAATCAGCATCTTAGTTGAAACTTGAAAGAGAACAAAACACGCTTCAACAACGCATAATATTGTTAAAGTTCACAACGAAAATTCTTACAGGGGATTATGGGGTCATCAAAAAAAATGATTAAGCAATTCAAACATCGAACATTGAATAATCTTCTACTCTTTTATTTCCAGGAAGGAGACAGACTGTTCCTAGGAGCTCCAGGCAGTTGGTACTGGCAAGGTAAGATCTCCAATCCTGTCAATCTCCACCCAAAGAACCAAAAAAAACCAACATTTACAGGCTTTTAGTTGGCAGTAGTGCAAGCCAATCAAACCTTACAGTATTATTATGCAATATGAAATTTGTTTCAGGACAAATGTACTCTGTCGACGCACATGCCAAGTTCGTCTTTACCCCTGGCTTGTTCTCACGATTTGGCGGTAAAGGTATTGATGAGAAAATGAGATAAAAAAAGATCGATAATTGGTCATAACGATCTCACATTTTAACCAGCATTAATTTACACGATAAGTCTATGGAGTTTTGGTGTTGGATAATCAATTAAAAAAAAAACATCATAATCCACGCTAGGGGCCGCTGTGCTGTGTGGTCGAGTTCAGAAAAGGGCTAGGACCATAGAGTTTTCATGATTGACGTTTGGACTGTCAAAGTGGGAAGCGAATATGTCGTTCTATGTCTATGGTTTCATCTTTCGTGGCATGTCATTTACAGATCAATCGATTTTTGTGAAAAATTGCTAAATTACTAGTTTGAACAACATAGAATGACTTCTCGACCATATTTCTAATAATAATTCACTCAATCAAGTCTTGAAAGAATACTCTAACAGCCTCTCAGCAGAAAAATATAGATTAATCTGCTCTTGAGTAGCCTTTTCTGAATTCCACAATCACAATCGATGAGTTTGATCTCAAGCGCAGTGGTTGAGCGATTTTAAACGTCTGACAATCACTAATTACATATCGTACATACATCGATAAACAGTTATTTTAAGAAATTAATCGAATCATAATAATATCAGAGCTTTTATCGTTTGCTTATTATTCTTAATATCATAATTAATGCAGTTTTACGTGCTGAAGAGATAAGTAAGTATTTGTCTAGACGCTTCATAGCTTTGCACTCAATGAATTTTTATGATCTTCGTCAAACACCATCAATCTGAATGTCCATATAATCTTTTCGACTTCTTACCCCTCTTGGATAAACAGAATAATTAGATATGTGTAAACATCATTCAACGTAAACATATGAATCGATCTTCTTGGGGCAAATTTATTTATTAATTTCAAACAAGCCATTAAAATAAGAATTTGAGAAAAAAAATGAAGAAAAAAGTTATTGAAAAATATACAATAGAATTTTCGAATAGAAACAATAAAATTCAAAAAGGTTTAATGGCAACAGTGTATAATTTTTTGACTTTTCTTATGTCATTTTTGACGTGTAGGTTATGTGATTTAGGAATTGTTCAAAAATCCCGATTTCTTGAATTCTGAATGTGTAGAGGACTTCATTTCTTGAAAAAAAAAACCATTTCAACGGATTTCCAATGTAGTAAATCTTAATCTGATGACCTTTCAGCTCTTTTCTTTTAATTTGTAGTGACTGAGATGTCTTTAAACACTGGTGTCCACTCAAGATCTCTATAAATATTGGACTGTTCACTGATTAGATTTTGTTCAACATTGCCCTTTTCTTCCGTAGGTAGCGCTATTCAATAAAATTCCCTAGCGCCAGAGAAAACGATGCGGAAATCTAGTGAAGTTCCAATAAACTCCTTAAAACCCAAAAAGGCTTTCGTCAGTTTCATATTTTATCAGTATTGACATTTTTGTGGTAATATGCATAGATGCATTATAACTAACGATCCATAGAGTTGCATTTTGTTTTTTCATCCACATACTTGGAGCGTCATATCTCACATTATCATAGCCTGCATAAGTTCTTCAAATCTAGATGCATACAAGAGAAGTGTAGGCAACTTTCATAGAACAGTTTTGAAATTGCTCGTTTATTTTAATTTTTCCCCATATCAAAACATTAGTTATTCACGTCTTCCTTCTTTTCAAAGGTACCAACATCCAAAATCACTCAAATCTAAATTTAAACCAATAATTATGTCAAAAATAGCCATAGACAATAGTGACATAGTCCATTGAAAATTGAAAGCTTAAACAACAATCACAGAAGAACGAGACATTTCGAATGTTTGAAACCATAGATTTCACACATCTCTCCCCCAACATCGACACCACAGAACATTTTCTCGCAAATTCATGCTTCAGTGTCGTACCGCCTTCATGTTACAATTTCAACAAAGGCACAACCGAAAATCTGACACTCCTATTTTTTAGGTCAGGTAATACAGCAGAGCACAGAAACTAGACCTGCAGTGTTCTCAACCAAAGAGGGTACGGCCAAAGATGACGATTCATATCTTGGTTACTCGACCATAAAAGGTGATTTCGCCGGTAATGGAGTGGAAGGAGTGGCCGTGGGAATGCCCAGGGGTGCCAATCTTCACGGTAAGGTCCTGCTGTACACTTGGAACCTAACGAACTTCAAGAACTTCAGCGGGGATCAGCTTGGTTCTTATTTTGGCTACGCCTTGGCTTCTGTCGATGTTGATGGTGACAAGAAGGATGATATTGTTATTGGGGCCCCCATGTATACCATACCTAATAACGAAGGGAAGTACGAGGTCGGTAGGGTCTATGTTATATATCATGGAGGGTTCAGGGTAAGTTTTTGAAGTGATTCTGGTGAAATCAATACTATAACATTGCTTGTTACAGGGTACTTTCAGCTCATCGTACGTTATCGAAGGTTTCAAGTCGAAGTCAAGGTTTGGACAAGCTTTAGCAGGGTTGGGTGACATCAATCAAGACGGCTATGGAGGTATGTGAAAGACGAGAATCGTAATTTTATTTGGTGCTCATGAAAAAATTTCCAATACGTATTTCTCTGCTGATGATGGTAAATTTTAAATTTAATTTCTTCTTGAAGACTTCGCTGTTGGAGCACCATACGATGGACCAAGAGAACGTGGTGCAGTGTACATCTACCACGGATCAGAGAAGGGAGTCAGAAAGACATTTTCCCAGGTCATCTACGCTGAAGATGTTTCTTACGGTCCTTCCATACAACCGAACTTGGCACTGGCAGATCATCCAGAAACGTTTGGTTTTTCTGTAACTGGAGGTATAGATCTTGATGGAAATGATTACCCTGACTTCGCTGTTGGTTCTTACTTGTCGAATTCAGCCTTCTTCTTCAGGTAAAACTTTTTGGTTCTTTCTTCATCATCTTCATTGACACAGCTAAAACCAGTTTGTACCAAATCCTTTTGTTAAACTTGTAGATCACGACCTGTGGTGAGAGTAGAAGCCTTTGTCAGATTCTTAACTCCAGGCAAACAAATTGACATAAAAGACGAGAGCTGTCAATTGAGGGATGGTGAAAAGGTGGCCTGTACCTCCATCGATTTCTGCGTGAAATATAGTGGTAAAGGAATCCCAGCAGCGATAAGTGAGTATCCCACCTTCCAGGAAAAGATCAAGAAGCTCTAACCAGTATTCTTCCCCTCAGATCTAGAAGTACAATACATCCTGGACACCAGACAACCCAAGAGACCAAGGATGGCTTTCTTAGAAAACGAGAACATCAATTCCATGAACAACACAATTCGTTTAGAAAAAGACAAAGGAGATACTTGTGAAACAAAGAAAATTTATCTCAGGGTGAGTACCTTCAACACCAAGAAGGCGTTGGAATGTTTTGACCAAACTTATCTGAAATATTTGTTCAATTTCCAAAGATCGTATTGGCAAAATTAAGAAGGTCCTTGGAAGTATTACTTATCCAGGAGTGTACACAGTATGTGTTAAGTTTATCAGTAGTCCTACAATATTTCGATGCTCAGCACTCAACAGAAGCATTAGCCTTTTTGTGCAAAATGGAGAAATTATCTATGAATCTTCAATCTTAAACAAGTTATGAGTTATTTCTCCAAAGTGAGATCTCGTTCTTGAGCTCTCATTGCTGAATTGCTTTCCTGTGGTGTGATTTTCCTAGCATACAGATACCCTTTTTGCAAGTTCATAATGGCCTTCAAATTCCCTGGCACCTATAGCAGAGCCTATTTCATTTTCAGCCTGACTTATACGACAAACTAACCGCCTTGGAAGCCGAAGTGAAGTACTGGATGAAAGAAGAAGATTACAGGATACGAAGCACCAGAGAGGCCAGAGATCCAAATTCTATGTTAATGTCAATTCTCGACCTAAACTCCCCACCGGTAAGAAAGGACTCTATAGTCATCAAGAACAACTGCGGACCTGACAATGTCTGCATACCCAACCTCAGCATCGATATCACTCCGTAAGTTCACAGAAATGTTTGTATTCTTCTCCTTTCAATAACTCCGAATCTTTCAACCAGGAACGTCCAACAGTATCTGTTTGGCTCCAAGGAAAACCTGAATTTCACCATCATCGTCAACAATAATGGAGAGGATTCGTTTGGAACGTCGTTTTCTCTTGTTTACCCTGACGGTATATACTTCAAGAAGGTTGACGACAAATCTCAGCAACATGCTACTTGCAGGAACTCCGAAAACAGGACCCTGAATTGCGATATAGGAAATCCCTTGCCAGCTGGAAATATTGTAAGTAATTTCAGCTTATTTCAGAAAACGTTCAATCAAGGATCAACCTAAATATTTTTCTCTCTTCCCAAGGTCAAGTTCGACATCATCCTCCAACCGTATTACAAAGATGGCTTACAGGACACCTTTGAATTCGACATGTATGTCAACAGCACAAACCCCGAACTCCAGAAAGACGTAGAAGACAATCACAGACACATCTCCATAGATGTTTGGGCTGACTCCAATATAGAGCTGAGAGGAGTGTCACATCCACCTGAGCTATACTTCAATGAAACCATGTACCCCAATGACAAGATATACAAAGAACAAGACATTGGCCCTCAAGTTATCCACACTTACTTCCTACGGAATTTAGGTCCTGCCAACATTGAGGAGACTGAGTTGTTGCTTTCTTGGCCTTTCGCGACCTTGGAAGGGGAGAGTTTCCTCTATTTGATGGAGCAACCACATACTTTGGGGAATGTCAAGTGTCACTTCGTGCCAGAAGCTAACTACCTCAACCTCAGCGTAAGTTCAAAGAAAAATTTGGTATGAATAACATATACTCATATTAATTTAATAAGTTGCTACGAACTAATGTCATATCTAACATCAATTTTCATGACATTGGTCTGGTTAGGTTAGGTAAGGTTAAGTTAGCCATGACATTTGCCTTGTTGAATTTAAAATTGTTGTTTTTATATATGAAGGGAATTATGATCTTCCCTACAATTTATTCCAATTACATTGGTTCAATTATTTTTCCTCATCTAATCTAGATCGAAGAAAACTTCAGTTGGGAGAGGATCAACGTGAAGGAATCTTCCATTGAGTTCCACTCTGTAGTCTCAGGAGGAAGAGTCAGTCTCGAAACTGACGTCATCACAACAGGAGTAAGTGGTGGCGCTGCGATCAATCCTAGCCAAGAAGACATAACGTCCCTTGTGGGAGGATCTGAAGACATATCAGTGATTGAAATGCAAAGACAAAATGGCTCAGTTTCATCATCAGGAGCTTTCGGAGGTGTTACAACGACCACTTACTCTGAATACGAAACTAAAGTGATCGATGGTATTCCCTACACCATGGTTACCAACACTACAACCGTTCGAGATGGTAGGGGAAAAATCCTCAACACTTACGTTCGTAAAGGTAGGTTTGGACATTGACCAGTGAATGTTTTCAACTCTACCATTTATTTGCGTGAGAAAAACGACAAAAAGTTCTCAATAAAACTTTTAAACTCATTTTCCACAGGTAAAAGTGACCATCATGCCTTGGGTGTCCCTCAGAGGGGTAGTCAGGGAACCAGCAGAGTGGACGAAGGCAGGATCACCACCACTCATACCAAATACGAAACGAAAATCATCCAAGGCGTTCCAGTAACAACAGTTACCAACACCACAACCATCTCAGACGCTGTAACCGGTGAAATTTTGAGCACTAGCACTGTGAGCGAAGGTAGTGCGTCTCATGTACTACCAGCAGGTGGCGCTTCTGGCGGTAGTTACTTCGAAAAGACCGAGTCCAGCGGGGTGACCAATCTGAACAGTTATCCAATCGATGGTAGGCCTATTGTCAATCGTATTGAGGGAAAGAACTTCACCATAACTAGTCAAGGGGGTACACAAGCTGGCAGGGTGTTCCAGTGGGATAAAAATAATGGTGGAAGGCAGGAAGAGAGGAGATACCAAACAGACTATCGAATTGGACCATCAACAAGCCAACAGAGCCAAACGACATACTCAGGCTCCCTGGCTGGCGGAAGCCAAAGCAGCACAGGGTACCAACAGAACGGCACCAGTTATGGTCTTTATGATTCAGGAAACAAAGGTAAGCTCCTCTTACGACAAAACAAACTTGAATCTAACCTTTTTTGCATTAAGTGTACGAAGGCAGCTATGAAAACGAATATATCGAGGCTTCTGAAGAGGGTGACCAGTCTCAAACTGGATATTTCGACGAAGAAGGCATCTACCACTCCTACAAAAAGGCTGTTAGTGTCGACGAAGGTTCAAACGGTTCTTTCGTGGAAGAATATGGTTCTAGCAGAGGTGGTGCTGTTGACTTCAACCAAGACCTTGGAAATCTTGCAGCTAATAAAGGGTTCACCACCACTTTCACCCAAGTGAGCAACGGTAATGAGATGCATCTTGGTGGTAGTGGTAGCGTTGGTGTTGGTGCTACTGGTGGTCAAGGAGCTGGCGGGAAAAGAGTTACTTTCACAGAAGAAGTGAGTTCTTACTTTGAAATCTCTTCACTGGAATGGGTAGATATATAGGTATATACAATAATCTTTCTTCTTCAACACAGGTTTCTTTAACTGGGACGTATGACCCTGACACAGGACGTTTCATACCAGATGCAAGACAAGACAGAAGCTCCAAAGCAACATCGCAGGGTAGCAAGAGATCCTCCAAGAAGTCCAGCTCCTCCAAGCAGCAATCATCTCAATCCAGCAGCAGTAGTTCTTCGTTCTCCAAGCAAGAACGCTGGTCCAGCTCAAAGTCTGTCTCTCCGCCTCAAAACTCAATCGAAGGAGACAACGTACCAACGAACAGACCAACATACGGATACATGGGAAGAAAGAAACGTCAAGCAGTTTATCAACACAGGGTGTTGCATTACGACAAGGCAATGATGCAGGCCATCCAGTGCCATTCTACCAAGTGTTTCAATGTGAGGTGCGTTGTTGGAAGATTGGCACCAGAGAAGGAAGTTGTGGTGGCTTTCAGAGGTAGGATAAGCGCTAAGGTCTTGAAAAACGTAAGTGTATAATCCGACTTGACCCCACCTTCATCTAACTGTGATTTTTTCTGACAGGTGACCGACCACTCGATTAAATTCTCCTCCATGATGGCAGCTAAAATAACCAAACTACCTTTCTTCGGGAAAACAGACAAAACCAACGTCACAACGTTTGAGATTGAAACCAACGTACCTGGACCACCACCTGAGATCAAATCCGATGTGGTACCACTGTGGATCATTTTACTATCGGCCATCGTAGGCACTCTCATTTTACTGTTGGCCGTATTGTTACTCTACAAGGTAAACAAGAAGTGCGCTAAGCTATGGAGAAAGGACCATTTGCTGGTTTTTGTTAGAATCGATTTTTCTTATTCAAACATTGTACTAAACTACATAAAAAGCCATTTGAAAAGCCCCCGGTCTACCACAGTAAAACACATTTTTTTTGTCAAAATTCGATTTTATTATTCAACATAGTTGCCTTCGAGGGCGATACAGTGATTATAGCAATCTTCCAAACTATTCGATACCATTTTGTCTTTCGCTTCAAAATAGGCCTCATTTTCGGCTATTACTTCTTCATTGACGCTAAATTTATTTTTAGCGAGTATTCTTTTGAGGTCTGACAACAGAAAAAAAGTCGCTAGGGGCCAGATCTGGCGAATACGGTGGATGCAGAAGCAATTCGAAGCCCAATTCATGCAATTTTGACATTGTTTTTATCGATTTGTGACACGGCGCATTGTCTTGATGAAACAGCACTTTTTTTCAAATGGGGACGTTTTTTAACGATTTTATCCTTTAAACGATCCAATAATGCTATATAATAATCGCTGTTGATGGTCTGGCACTTTTGGAGATAATCAATTAATATTATACCCTGCGCATCCAAGAATATTGATGCCATAACCTTGCCTGCTGACTGTTGTGTTTTTCCTCGCTTTGAAAGCGGTTCATCGTGGGCAGTCCACTCAGCTGACCTTAGAATATAGATAGATTATTAATGTTCTAAGCAACTGACTGTCGATTGGACTCCGGAGAGAAATGATGGAGTCATG
The DNA here is from genome assembly GCF_914767665.1 of Harmonia axyridis. NCBI lineage: Eukaryota > Metazoa > Arthropoda > Insecta > Coleoptera > Coccinellidae > Harmonia > Harmonia axyridis. Next base: position 40,615,100 of record NC_059505.1, read on the forward strand.
CTTCATCCATTGTCACATATCGACGCAAAAATTCAGGTTTTAATGCACTTAACAGCCTCAAACACTGCTCAGAATCATAAACACGTTGTTGCTTTTGATAGATTGTGAGCTCGCACGGCACCCATTTTGCACACAGCTTTCTCATGTATCTTTTGTGAATGATATGATTTACACATTCAGACGATATCTTCACAATGTCTCGATCTCGATCAACTTCACTTCACGGTCATTCAAAATTATTTTGCGAACTTTTTTTATTTTTTCGTCGGTAACATACCTTTTTGGGCGTCCACTGCGTTCACCGTCTTCGGTGCTCATTTCACCACGTTAAAACTTAGCATACCAATCAATGATGGTTGACTTTCCTGGTGCAGACCCCGGAAACTCTTCACCAAGCCAAGATTTTGCTTCAACTGTATTTTTTCTTCAAAAGGCAATATTTTATCAGCACACAAATTTCTTTTTTCCATATTTTTTCAAATAACAAAAGTAGGTACACTCACAACGCAATATCTCACAAACTAATGGTCGGACTGCTGTCAAATTTCGACACGTATCGTTTGAAGGTTGGTACTAACTAAAAATCATATGGATTTAATACTAGCACCGCCATCTGTGCCTCAGACCAGGGACTTTTTCAATTGGCCTAATAAACTACATAGTGTTAGAAATGGATAACACCAACATTTCAAAAAGCTATAAAGTGTGATTTTTGAGCGCTCATTTTTTTCCGACTAGATCCCATTTAAAAAAAATATTGTCAGTAGCTCTTAAACAGAATTTCAAGCAAAACCAGCAAATAGTCCATTCTTCGTCTACACTTTCGAGACAGAATTTTTGAAGGTGTACGTTTTACCCAATTTTTGCGCATTTTTCAAGCTAAAATCCTGGACACAAGCAGGTATTTTTCGTTAGAGCATCATCATCATCCATCTTCGATAAAATTCAACATCCTTCATTTTGCTTGGTTCGAAGGTGAAAAGTCCCAAACTAATATCTTCCTTTTTCCAGCTCGGTTTCTTCAAGAGGAACCGACCTTCCAATGCACCAGAACGACAGCCCCTCAACCGCAACGGTTACCACCATGGAGACGAAGCATTATAGAACGTGTGGACGGTGTCTAACGACCCAACGAACAAGACTTGAACGATTGATATTAATTAATTTATTCGAGAGTGGATGTGTTTATAGTTGAATGTCTATCAATTAAGAAATTTATCGAAAAAGAGTCATGAGCTCTGAACGTATGCCATAGTGAAATATTCTAAGATCATCCTTCGTTCTACAGCATAGAGAAAGTGAACAAAAGTTAGAGCGAAACATTATAAATTAGCAATTAATTATAATTGATTAATATCACTTCATTAATCAATTATTATTATACTGTAGTTGATCATCAGTTTTAGCTACGCCCATAACATAAAGATCTGCCCACTTAGATTACACTGCCATCTGTAGTTAAAACGGTAGGTGTAAAAATAGATCGTAAGCCAATCAGGTCCAGTGATATTTTAACAGACTAATTAAAATTAATCCTAGATAACAGTGCCTTAAATTCGTAATAGTGCCTGATAATGTGAACTTTAGAATTTAATAAGTCATGCCATAATTAAATTCGAGAGGTGTCTCTCCGGAAATTGAGATTTTAACGAATACTTGATATATTTGACACATTTCCTAGATGAGCTAAAAACGAACAATACACAAAACTCCAGAACGAAACAGATAAAAATTGACAGTTTTAGCAAGAAACTGCTATCGAGACTGAACAAACCGGGAAATGTGTCGAGTACTGTACAAAATCCTTTAGTTGTTGACAAATTGTAATGTTTGTGTTTTTATTTATTTATAGAATTCGCGAGATGTACTTATATCTTGTTAATTCTTCAGATGACTAATATTTTAATGAATTCGAAAATTATCTAAAAGAGAATTGTATATTGTATTTACGAATTGACTGTAAATAAAATTATTATGTTAAAATTTGGTATCTATTCTTTCCCCTAGCTACCCCATTATTGATTTTGAAAAATAAAGTGAGAAAAGCACATATGGAATTTGATTACCTATTAAGATAACCTTTCGATGATATGAAGAGTATTCATATTAAAAAATACAAAAAGTTCTATAAAATAAATCATTTTAATAAATAAAAGGATAAAACCAAGTTACACAACATGTGTTAAGATCACACAAAATTAAAAACTAAAATTTGTACATCACATATCGTAGTTGAAAAATAATACCTTACATTTTTAGTCTTCAAAAAAAGTGTCGAAATAAAAGTTTTTCCCTAAATATTGTCAATTAAAGTTCAAGCGTCTCATCAAAATATGGTGACATATTATACCCAATTAATACATTCCATTGTTAGATTGCTACTAAACACTGAGTACTATGGTTCAGATCCCAAGTTTAAACCTAACACGACTAACTTTGAAAAATTATTTACACAATATTGCAAGTGATTTTAGAAATATATTTCAAAGTTAAAAGCATTGTAGTAGCTCGAGGTTTAACTTTTTATGGTGTTTAGTTGGCCAAACAGCCTGCCATTGGCAAAATTTCCCTATTTATATTCTCGTTCCACAAAAATGTGAATCGGTACATATTAAAATGATTTTGCACTAAAAATGCTCCTAATAAACCAAAAAAGTTTGTTCAGGAGAAATAGGAACCGCTATTTCCAAAACAACCAGGCGACCAGGATACAAACACCTTTAAAACAACAAAATGTTCACGCCCTATTGATTTCGGACACTCTCCCTTTCCGTAGACACGCCTCTGCTACCTTCCGCCATCTTGATTTCCGTCTTGTAGTTATCCAACTCTCTGGCACACTCCTGCATCAACATCATGTGATCTAACTTATCGACCGCGGTGCGAAGCTCAGATTCCCAAACGCCATCTGTACATTTTCCCTCGCAACCGTTGGCAGGTCTTACAGACAACTGTTTCACTTTATGTTTCAGATCGTCTAAATTATCCTCGAAGTTCTCTATTTCTTCGATCTCATCGGAAACGCCGCTCATAGAGCTGGAACTCCTCAGTTCGCACTTGTCCAGTTCCAGGTTGAAATCTAGGGAGTTGCACTTCGACACCGTCGAGACCACAGATTTATCGTCTTCTTCTTCCGTAAGCTCCGCCCCTACGCCTGGCTCTCTGGGTCGTTTCAACAGGTCGTGCTCGCTCTTCAGATTGTTTCTTTTCACGTGGATCTCGTTGGATATCTGTTCGAGCTCTTTTAGGGTTTGGGAGTAGCTGTTTTTCGTCCTGGCTATGTCTTTTTTGATGGCGTCTATCCTCTCCTTCTGGGTGTTGAGCTGCTCCTGACATAGAGCTTTTTCGTCGAAATAGGGGCGGGCCTTGATGATATGGCGTTGGAGCTTGTCCTCCAGGAATTTCAGCCGTTCTTCGGCGGCCTTGAAGATTGTCGCCCTCCTTTGGTGTTCTCTTCCGCTTTCGGCCTTGTCGTTTTCTGCCTCCATAACCTGAAAATATGAAATTTATCAGAAAAAGGTGGAATAGGGTTGAAAAGTTACGTCTTAATGACACCTGTCAAGACAGAATGACAGGTGACATATTGGAGTTGGTAAACGAAGAAGTGCCAGATGTCAAAGACACAGGTTAACTTCGAATATACCACCATATGTATATTCTTTTATACACTAGCCATTCACATTCACACTTTTAATTAATTTTGTAATTAGTTATAATACTAGATTATCATTTTAAATAATGTTTGTTTACTTGTACGCACGTTATATATTTGCTGTATTGTTGATTATTGCTTTTGGCTAATGACCTTAGAAGTCGGTGACGAAAAAAGAAATAATAAACAGTTGTGACATAGCAGTCAAACTGTTAAACCGCCTACTGCAATGCAATAATAATAATAATATGGCAATGTGTTGATGGAGAAAACCTTGTTTTATTGAACCTTCGATTCGTTTAAATTTATAACATTACAACTAGATTTTTTTGAATTTTGTAACACTGGAACTAGAATTTTTTCGATTATAACCATTTTAATTTGTATCATTCCAATTGGAAAACCCTAGAGAATGCTTCCGCCTATTCTACCAGTTATATAAAGGGTTTTCCAATAAAAGTTTTATTTTGATACTAAAAAAAAAGAGTATCTTTATGGATCTACTATATCTATTAAAATCCCCTTTTAAGGTATCATAATATGTAGATACCAATTTTTCCCAATGAAAAGATCTCTCCCGAAATTTTCCGAATGACCTAGCATATTTGTGTTCCACATGAAAACACTGACTTTCCCCAAACACGCAAGAAAGAAACTTGACGCACGATGTGGAAAATCGTTAAATTCGTAGAATCAAAACGTTTCGAACGAATGTGGCAACAATGGAAATATGCATAACGATTTTTGGATGGAAATTCAATTTATTTTGTGTTTTTATTTGAGGGGTCTGTGACGAATAATTCAGGAAATATAACGCTTTTTAGAGGGAAATTCAAATTTTCGAAAAATTTACCCCCTTAGAAAACAGAAATTCGACTATGAAGATCACGAAAATGCTTGCAGTTCGGCGATTAGTACATTATTTCAGAAATTAAAGGTAAAAATTTGAAATTTTCGAAGAAAAAATAGAAAATATTCCTAAGGCTGCAACTTCTCCTGGATGTATGCTACACCTTTGAAACCTCACTATGTTTTAGATCAGAAATTGATGTTTTAAAAACGTTTTTATGTGAGGGGTCTGTGACGAATAAGTCAGGAAATATGTACTCGATTGAAAGTAGGTCGTAAAATGATAAACAACTAGTAGTTCATTCCGAGTAATAACAAGAAAACTTTTCATAATCCGTTATTCGAAAATATTTTGGTATCGTTCATTTGGTGACTCAACGATAAACGTTGGTCTATAACCATTTTCCGAGTGAAAAGCTGGAATGATTTGAATTCACATTAAATTTACAACCATTCCAAGTCTAGGAAAACTCATCAAAGCCGATAACGCTTCTAGGTCAAGGAAAACGAGTTATATTTTGTAAGGTGTCTTCTACTTTTAAGTTGATTAAAAGGGAAACCATCGTTCATTGTGCCTACCGCTTGAAAGTAGAGATATGAAAAAGGGAAAATAGATCTAAATTAACACAAACGTGCAGTTTCAAATCGATTGCATTAATTGATTAATCGTTTAGAATGTTTAGATCCATAGTTTTGCCAATTCGAGAAATATTCCACTTTATATGAAATCACTCACATAAATGGCACTTATGGAATTTCTATTGTATTAACATTAAATATAAATTGAATTATTTAAAGTTATAATGGGATTAAGTCGATAAAAACCAATGAATTTCAGCATTCAGACTTTACTCCAGATCCATAAAAATAATCATAATACCTCACCATGAGTAATACCCAAAAACTGTTCATTGTTAGTTCGCCATTTCCAAATAAACAATCCAAAAATAATGTGTTACCGTTTATTTGGTGACTGATGAATAAACGTTGGTCTAAATTCATTTTCCGACTGAAAAGCTGTAATGATTTAGTTTCACGGCCAATTTCCAGGTATTTCAAGCTTCGGAAAACTCATTATAGCAGATAACACTTTTAGGTCAAGGAAACGAGTTATACTTGTAAGACGTCTTCAACTTTAAGTTGATTAAAAGGAGCTCTATTGTCCTTCGTGTTAGTTAACACCAAAGTTTATTTCCTAATCATTTGTTCTAATTGATTCATTGTGTCAATTAATACGTAATTTTGATCATTCAAGAAATATTCAACTTTATACGAAATCGCTCACATGAATGACACTTATGGAATTCCTTTTATAGTGGAAAACTTAATATTAAATGCAGATCAAGGTTTGTTAAAAGTTAGAATCATATTAACTAGTTAGAAATCGATAAATTCTTGCATTCAGTCATCATTTCAGATTTATAAAAACAATACCAATTTGAGAATTTCATTTTCATGTAATATGATTCACATAAGTGACACTTATGACATATTTCTCTCGAGAAGAGAAACTATCCTTCTTCTTGAAAGTATCGATGAGAAAAAGGAAAAATAGTTCTAAATTAACACAAAAGTTCATTTTCACCTCAATTGGACTACATAATTGCTTTTTTTGTTTAAATCTGTAATTTTGCAAATATTCAACTTTATATGAATTCACTTGCATAAATGGCACTTATGAAATTTCTATTGTATTAACATCAAATATAGACTAAGGTATTAAAAGTTTATAGTTAGATGGAGTTGTTAAAAGCTTATCAATTCCGTGATTCAAACTTTATTCTAGATTCATAATAATAATAATATTATTGCAAGTTAATTCTGAGCAATACCGAAAAACTTTCCATTATCCATCATTAAACAATCCCAAAATAGTTTGGTACCATTCATTTGTTGACTCATCGTTAAACATTAGTCAATATCCATTTTCCAAGCGAAAAGCTGTAATGATTTGATTTCACGGTCAATTTCCAGGTATGTTAAGCCTCGGAAAACTCATTATAGCGGATAACAATTTTAGGTCAAGGAAAACAAGTTAATTTGTAAGACGTCATCGTCTTCAACTTTAAGTTGATTAAAAGAAAAACTACCAAAGCTCATTTCCAAATCATTTGTTGTAATTGATTAATTGTTTCGATTAATATGTAATTTTGCCTATCCGAGAAATATTCAACTTTTTATTAAATCACTCACATGAATGACAATTATGGAATTTTTTTTCTGTATAGGAAAAATAACGTTAAATGTAGATGAAACTGTGTTCGAAGTTAAAATCAGTCGTTAAGAACCGATAAGTTCTGGCATTCAGTCATCATTTTACATCTATAATAATCCTAATTTAGGAATTTCATTTTCATATAATATGATTCACATAAGTGACACTTATGACATATTTCTTTCAAATGTGAAATCAGGTTAAATTTCGGACCGTGGTGTGTTGTAATGTAACTTAAGCGATAAATACCGAGGAATTCTCACATTATCTTCCTAACCGGTAGTAATAGATTTTTGGAAAACTGGTTTAGCCGTTTATCGAAAATGTTGATATTTCAGAACAAAGCCTACTGAAATAGTATTCAATTTTTTCATTTCACATTTCATTTCCAAAAAAAGTACAATCCGCTAATATTTCCACAACTACCATATAAAAAATTCAAAAAACGGCAGATCTGATATGAACCTTATCTCATCGTTACGCAAACAGAAAAAAAAATTCCCATGGCATCCTCGCACTAAGCCTTGCGCAACCTGAACACAATGCAGAAAAGAAAGTAAGCGAAACCAAACAACAACAACAATTGCGCCTCAATTTCAATTCGAAAAGAGTGATTTTGACGCGTCCGCAGGATTACGCAACCCATTGTACGCAAAACGTTCGACCCGCAAAATAACAAAACGCGGTGTTTTGACAAACGTGAGCGCGTTGCTAAACAAAAAACGTAGCATTGTTATCGACTCCACATATGTTTAAGACCCAACCCAAACGTTCGATGGGTAATACAAAAAAAAAGTGGAGCAAATTTTATACTTTCTCTAATATGCATAGAAAACCTGGTGCGTCTACTTATACCTGTAAAACTTTCAGAGAAAACGGGAGATTTTTCAGATTTATACCTACTTGATTTCGAGGGATCGCGTCTGTTTCAGATGGCGCATACATCGTTTATATTTGACATTTCTCTCGACTCTCGTGACCTTCGAGTATAGAACAATAATATTTTATATTCTATGCTCGTAACAATCTTCTATACTCCGTCATTATATTCCGTTCATTTCATTAAACATTCGATAGGAACTGAATTGTAATTTATTGTGAAAGTTTGTAAAGTCGAAAATCAGTATTTCATTTTTAAACGGCGCCAGGCAGATAGCGGGAATTCGAGAATTTCTGAAGAGCGCCACCTTACAGAACTCTGGTGAAGCAGAACACCAAAGCAACAGGTGGATATCTCAAAAAGTTTGAAACAAAATCGAATCAGTACACACACCAGGGATTCTATGCATCTTAACTTTCTCTATCGAAATTAGATGCGGAAATTTGGCCACATTTCTTTCATTTCTTGGTGAATTTGAGAAGTTACAGAAACTCTACACCTTGTGAAAAATCACTTGCTTCGGTATCGCCTTTCTGAAATTGACAATAATATGATACTGGTCACTTTAGTGGAACATTCGATATTTTCATGTTGGCATCCGTGAATACCTGTCATTAGTGTCAAATTACATTCGTTCGAGGTGTCCTATTCACTTTGACACTCTCTCAGCAGCACCAGCTTATACAAAAGCGTATTTATTTCAAAGAGAAAACACGCGAAATTACATAGTGTGAATTTTTATTTCCTATTATATCACAGAAGTTTAAAAAAGGTTTAAGAATTTTCCAAATGTTGAGTCTCAGATACAGGTTTTCCAATAACAGGTTTCATTTTGAATAGCTCGCTATCTGGGCAGCTGTCACTTTTGAAGCTGTCATCTATTGACATTTGACAAATAAAAACTAGTGAAATTATTAAAATTCCCTACAAAATTTTGCAGTCGCATTTCGAAAAACTAAATCACTTTTAGGTCGTCGTAAAGCACCTTCTCAACCGGCATTGCTGACACTGGTGGAAAAATTTGAGCTGTTGGAAGAAGCTAGTGATGTAAAGAATCGAAAACGTGTGCGTCGCTAAAGAACAACCCAGGTAGATCTTGGTTATTGCAATTTTTATAACCGAAATTGGAAGATATTAATATGGACGTCGTTCATTTTCAATAAGACAGTACTACGTGCCACAAAAACAATGAAACAATTTAAATTTTGCAAGAAATGTGTCCTGGTCGTGTTATTTCTCGAAGAGGTGATCACCATTGGCCACCGAGATCTCATGATTTAACACATCTAGACTTTTTTCTTCAAGGCCTCTTCAAAATGAAATAAATATCCATTGATATCTCTAAAAATATACTAGTTTTTTCATATCAAACTGAAACCTCTCATAGGAAAACCCTACATCACACCTTGATCTGCAATTGATAGCTTGAAAAACTGAAATTAGTGATGTTACATAATTTTTTCTGGCATTTCTCCGACTATTCATTGTATGAATTATTTGAACTAAATTTGCTCTACCCACAAACGGGCAATGAAACTTTCTCTAAAAAAAAACGCGACGTTGTCACGTTTATACTCAAAACCGAAATTTAAGGAATTCTCAAAATTGCGTTTTTGAGAACCGATTCTGCACTACAAGTTTTATTTCGTACGCACCGTAATCCTCAACAACTGTGACACTTTTAAAATAATTGCATAACGCTATACCATTGTTTCGAGTAATTAAGTCCACCTACAACAGACTGAAAATTAAATGAAAACTATAATGAATTTTTTAACATAATGGAATGAAAATATACGGTTTTCAACTTTGAAACGAATTCGTTGGATGAGTTATTTCATGCTGAGTCCCACGAAATCCACTATTATAGAATCATTCAACCACAAGCTGTGCAATTTATATCGATACCGATCAATTTCATTTCAATTTCACCGATTTTTCCTCACGATAAAAATCTAATCGAGCACAGGTTGATTACTTTTGAGATACGAGGGTTACTTGTTAAATATTCGAACTGCGATTCTAGCTTACAACTCTCAGGAGTCGATACGTTTCTTTAAGTAAACATTTGAAGTATCGGGTGTTTTTTTTTTCGAGGTATATAACTTAAAGTTGGCATTACTGTTCAAGATGGCGACCGATTTAACAGCTGTCAAGTGATTTATTCTCAATTTGGTTTGGCAATTCATCATGAATAGCAAAACGATCATCAAGTGAGGCGTAGATTCGTCGAATGGGCCCAAAATGAGATTGCCGTTGTGCCCGATTTTCATAAGCGAATTTTGTTTAGCGATGAAGCGCACTTCTGGTTGAATGGCTACGTCAACAAACGAAACTGCCGCATTTGGAGTGAAGCTAATCCTCAAGTGTATGTCGAAACACCGTTACATCCAGAAAAACTGACTGTTTGGTGCGCTTTATGGGCTGGTTGAATCATTGGTCCGTACTTCTTCAAAAACGATGATGGTCAGAACGTTACAGTCAATGGTGATCGGTATAGAGCCATGATTACTAACTTTTTGATTCCTGAATTGAACAACCATGATGTCCAGGAGCTGTGGTTCCAACAAGACGGCGCAACATGTCACACAGCTCGTGCCACAATCGATTTATTTGAAGACACGTTGGTGACCGCCTAATTTCACGTTTTGGACCTGTGAATTGGCCTCCAAGATCTTGTGATTTAACACCGCTAAACTACTTTCTGTGGGGCTATGTAAAGTCATTTGTCTATGCGGATAAGCCACGAACCCTTGACCATTTGGAAGACAACATTCGCCGTGTTATTGCCGATATACGGCCACAAATGTTGGAAAAAATCATCGAAAATTGGGCGTCCAGATTGGACTACATCCGAGCCAGCCGTGGCGGATATATGCCAGAAATCATATTCAAAATATAATGTCCCAAGATTATCTTGCGGATAAATAAAATTCATGTCAATCGAATAATTCATCGTTGTTTAATTGCAATTTAAAGTTCTATAACTCTAAAAAAAACACCCTTTATAATTATCATTTCTAAAACGACCGAACTTAGTTTCATATTGTTTCCACAAAAAAATTTTAGTTCACCAGTGGTGTCCTTATAGACTTGTGTCAAAAAATCATGTCATTGATTTCTTCTGAGAG